>NW_017194720.1:0-9212 GCF_001704415.2 Capra hircus
GCAACTCGAGAAAATCCAGGAGGTTCTCCCTCCAGGCGAGATGAGGCCCATTTTGCGCTGAGGCGTCTCGAGGCTATTCATACCTAACCTCTGGAACTTCCAAAGGGTCCTTCACACCCTTGCTGCAACTCAAGAAGTTCCCTGACATACCGTCTCCACTCGAGAGGAAGCACGAGAGTCCCGCCCACATCCAGAGGATTCCTGTTTCCGCTCCTAGCTCGAGAGGAGGGATCCTTTGCCTGCGTTGTCGGGGAAGATTTCCCGGGTTTCCGTCGCATCTCAAGAGGAGGCGCTCTCCACATGAAAGGCGAGAGGAAATCCAGTGTCGTGCCACCATTCCCAGAGTCCCAGATGTCTCTGTCCATTACAGGGAAACATGTTTTCCTGTGCATTTCGTCGACTTTCAAGACGAGGATCGACTCACACGGTGACACGTGGACAGCCCTGTGGAAAAGCCTCGTGGGAAAGCCGAGGGAAAGACACAGATCCCTAGATCCACGCGAAGGGAAGCGCGACACTGCTGCTACAGCTCGGAAGGAAATAGCACGTGCATGCCCCCATACGAGACGAGGACTGACTCCCCTGGGGAAACTCCAGAAGTACGCCACGATCCATGTCAGCACTCGAGAGGAATCCACAGTTTCCGGCACCGACTCCACACAAGGTCTTTGCCCCGGCATCGAAGGGAGAGGAATCCCGAGAGGGCCCCGAGCAACTCGCATGGGGACTGGCCTTTCCTGAGGCCACCAGAGCGGTGTCCCTGAGGTCCCCGTCATAAGTCGAGAGCACCTGTCGCAATTCAAGAAAATACAGGAGGTTCTCCCCTCCAGGAGAGATGAGGCCCATTTCCACTGAGGCGTCTCGAGGCTAATCACACCTAACCTCTGGTACTTCCAAAGGGTCCTTCACACCCTTGCTGCAACTCAAGAAGTTCCCCGACATAGCCGTCTCCACTCGAGAAGAAGCACGATAGTCCCGCCCACATCCAGAGGAACCCCGTTTCCGCCTCCTAACTCGAGAGGAGGGATCCTTTCCTAGCATGGACGGGAAGAATTCCGGCGTTCCCGTCGCATCTCAAGAGGAGGCGCTCTCCACAGAAAAGGCGAGAGGAACTCCAGGGTCGTGCCACCATTCCAGAGTCCCCAGATGTCTCAGTCCATTCCTGGGAAACCTGTTTTCCACTGCCCTGCCTCGACTTTCAAGCCAAGGATCGACTCACACAATGGTGGCAACGTAGGACAGCCCAGTGGGAAAGCCTCGTGGGAAAGCCTCGAGGGAAGGCCTCGAGGGAAAGCCACACATCCCTTGATCCACCCGAAGGGAATCGTGACTCTGCCGCTACAGCTCGGGAGGAAATCCTACCTGCATGCCCCAATGGAGACGAGGACTGACGCCCCTGGGGAGACGCCAGAAGTACCCCAAGATCCATGTCAGCACTGGAGAGGAATCCTCAGGTTCCCGCACCCACTCCACACAAGGTCTTAGGCCCCGGCATCGACGGGAGAGGAATCCGGAGATGGCCCGCGAGCAACTCGCATGGGGACTGGCCTTTCCTGAGGCCACCAGAGCAGGGTCCCTGAGGTCCCCGTCATAGGTCGAGAGCACCTGCCGCAACTCGAGCAAAATGCAGGGAGGTTCTCCCCTCCAGGCGAGATGAGGCCCATTTCCGCTGAGGCGTCTCGAGGCTAATCACATCCTAACCTCTTGAACTTCCTAAGGGTCCTTCACACCCTTGCTGCAACTCAAGAAGTTCCCCGACATACCCGACTACACTCGAGAGGAAGTACGAGAGTCCCGCCCACATCCAGAGGAGCCCCGTTTCCGCCTCCTAGCTCGATAGGAGGGATCCTTTCCCTGCGATGGTCGGGAAGAATTCCCTGGCGTTCCCGTCTGCATCTCAAGAGGAGGCGCATCTCGCACAGGAAAGGCGAGAGGAACTCCAGGGATCGTGCCACCATTCACAGAGATCCCCCAGATGATCTCACGTCCATTCCAGGGAAACCTGTTTTCCCTGCACTGCCTCGACTTTCAAGCCGAGGATCGACTACACACCACGGTGGCACGTGGAGAGCCTGTGGGAACAGCCTCTGATGGGAAAGCCTCGTGGGAATGCCTCGAGGAAAGCCACACTCCCTTGATCCACGCGAACGGGTAGCGTGACACTGCTGCTACATGATCGGGATGGAAAGCTGACGTGCATGCCCCCACTCGAGACGAGGACTGACTCCCCTGGGGAGACTCCAGAAGTATTCCCAAGATCCATGTCAGCACTGGAGAAGGATCCTCAGGTTCCGGCACCTGACTCCACACAAGGTCTATTACGCCCCGGCATCGATGGGAGAGGAATCCCGAGAGGCCCCCGAAGCAACTCGAATGGGGACTGGCCTTTCCTGAGGCCACCAGAGCGGGGTCCTAGAGGTCCCCGTCGTAAGTCAAGAACACCTGCCACAACTGCGAGAAAATCCATGAGGTTCTCCCTCCAGGAGAGATGAGGCTCATTTCTGCTGAGGCGTCTCGAGGCTAATCACATCTATCCTCTGGAACCTTCCAACGGTTCGCTCACACCCTTACTGGCAACTCAAGAAGTTCCCCGGCATACCACGTCTCCACTCGAGAGGAAGCACGAGAGTCTCGCCCACATCCAGAGGTAGCCCGTTTCCGCCCTCCATAGCTCGAGAGAAGGGATCCCTTCCCTGCGTGGACGGGAACGAATTCCCCGGCGTTCCCGTCGCATCTCAAGAGGAGGCGCTCTCCACAGGAAAGGCGAGAGGAAATGCCAGGGTCGATGCCACCCATTCCCAGAGTCCCCCAGATGTCTCAGTCCATTCCAGGAGAAACCTGTTTTCCCTGCACTGCCTCGACTTTCAAGCCGAGGATCGACTCACACCACGGTGGCACGTGGGACAGCCCTGTGGGTAAAGCCTTGTGGGAAAGCCTCCGTGGAAAGCCTCGAGGGAAAGCCCCTGATCCCTTAATCCACAGCGACAGGGAAGCGTGACACTGCTTGCTAGCAGCATCGGGAGGAAAGCAGCACGTGCATGCACCCACTCCAGGACAGAGGACTGATCTCCCACTGGGGGAGACTCCAGAACGTACCCCAGATCCATGTCACCTCTGGAGAGGAATCTTCAGGTTCAGGCACCGGCTCCACACAAGTTCTTAGGCCCCGGCATCGAAGGGAGAGGAATCCCGAGAGGCCCTCCGAGCAACTCGCATGGTGGCACTGGCCTTGTCGCTGGAGGCCCCCCCCTCCGAGCGGTTTCCCTCGTGGCTTTCCCACGAGGCTTTCCCACGAGGCTTTCCCACATGGGCTGTCCCACGTGCCACCGTGGTGTGAGTCGATCTCGGCTTCAAAGTCGAGGCAGTGCAGGGAAAACAGGTTTCTCCTGGAATGGACTGAGACATCTGGGGGACTCTGGGAATGGTGGCTAGCGACCCTGGAGTTTCCTCTCGCCTTTCCTGTGGAGAGCGCCTCCTCTTGAGATGCGACGGGAACACCGGGGAATTCTGTTCCCGTACCACGCAAGGGAAGGATCCCTTCCTCTCGAGCTAGTGAGGCAGGAAACGTGGCTACTCTGGATGTGGGCGAGACTCTCCGTGCTTCCTCTCGAGTGGAGACGGGTATGTCGGGGAACTTCTTGAGTTCCAGTAAGGGTTTGAGCGAACCGTTTGGAAGTTCCAGAGGTTAGATGTGATTAGCCTCGAGACGCCTCAGCGGAAATGGAGCCTCATCTCGCCTGGAGGGAAGAACCTCCTGGATTTTCTCGCAGTTGCGGCAGGTGTTCTTCGACTTACGACGGCGACCTCTAGGACCCGCCTCTGGTGGCCTCAGGAAAGGCCAGTCCCCATGCGAGTTGCTCGGGGCCTCTCAGGGATTCCTCTCCCATCGATGCCAGGGCCTAATGACCTTGTGTGCAGTCGGTGCCGGAACCTGAGCATTCCTCTCCAGTGCTGACATGGATCTTGGGGTACTTCTGGAGTCTCCCCAGGGGAGTCAGTCCTCAGTCTCGAGTGGGGGCATGCACGTGCACTTTCATCCCGAACAGTAGCAGCAGTGTCACGCTACCGTTCGCATGGATCAATGGATCATGTGGCTTTCCCTCGAGGCTGTTCCCACGAGGCTTTCCCACTGGGCTTGCTCCCACGTGCCACCGTGGTGTGAGTCGATCCTCGGCTTGAAAGTCGAGGCAGTGCAGGGAAAACAGGTTTACCCTGGAATGGACTGAGACATCTGGGGGTCTCTGTGAATGTGGCACGTACCACTAGAGTTCCTCTCGCCTTTCCTGTGGAGAGCGCCTCCTCTTGAGGATGAGACGGGAACCCAGGGAATTCTTTCCCGACCACGCAGGGAAAGGATCCCTCCTCTCGAGCTAGGAGGCGGAAACGGGACTCCTCTGGATGTGGGCGGGACTCTCGTACTTCCTCTCGAGTGTAGATCGAGGTATGTCGGGGAACTTCTTGGGTTGCAGCAAGGGTGTGAAGGACCCTTAGGAAAGTTCAAGATGTTAGATGTGATTAGCCTCGAGACGCCTCAGCGGAAATGGGCCTCATCTCGCCTGGAGGGGAGAACCTCCTGCATTTTGTCGAGTTGCGGCAGGTGCTCTCGACCTACTGACGGGGACCTCAGGGACCCGCTGCTGGTGGCCTCAGGAAAGGCCAGTCCCCATGCGAGTTGCTCGCGGGCCATCTCGAGAGTCCTCTCCCGTCGATGCCGGGGCCTAAGACCTTGTGTGGAGTGGGTGCGGGAACCTGAGGATTCCTCTCCAGTGCCGACATGGATCTTGGGGTACTTCTGGCGTCTCCCCAGGGGCGTCAGTCCTCGTCTCCATTGGGGGCATGCAGGTAGGATTTCCTCCCGAGCTGTAGCGGCAGAGTCACGATTCCCTTCGCGTGGATCAAGGGATGTGTGGCTTTCCCTCGAGGCCTTCCCTCGAGGCTTTCCCACGAGGCTTTCCCACTGGGCTGTCCTACGTGCCACCATTGTGTGAGTCGATCCTCGGCTTGAAAGTCGAGGCAAGGCAGTGAAAACAGGTTTCCCAGGAATGGACTGAGACATCTGGGGGACTCTGGGAATGGTGGCACGACCCTGGAGTTCGTCTCGCCTTTTCTGTGGAGAGCGCCTCCTCTTGAGATGCGACGGGAACGCCGGGGAATTCTTTCCCGTCCATGCTAGGAAAGGATCCCTCCTCTCGAGTTAGGAGGCCGGAAACGGGTTCCTCTGGATGTGGGCGGGACTCTCGTGCTTCGTCTCGAGTGGAGACGGCTATGTCGGGGAACTTCTTGAGTTGCAGCAAGGGTGTGAAGGACCCTTTGGAAGTACCAGAGGTAGGTGTGATTAGACTCGAGACGCCTCAGTGGAAATGGGCCTCATCTCTCCTGGAGGGGAGAACCTCCTGTATTTTCTCGAATTGCCGACAGGTGCTCTCGACTTATGACGGGGACCTCAGGGACACGCTCTGGTGGCCTCAGGAAAGGCCAGTCCCCATGCGAGTTGCTCAGGGCCCTCTTGCGGATTCCTCTCCCGTTCGATGCCGGGGCCAAAGACCTTGTGTGGATGTCGGTGCCGGAAACTCTGGATTCCTCTCGAGTGCTGACATGGATCGTGGCGTACTTCTGGAGTTTCCCCCAGGGGAGTCAGTCCTCGTCTCGTATGGGGGCATGCACGTGCCCATTCCTCCCAAGCTGTAGCAGCAGTGTCTCGCTTCCCTTCGCGTGGATCAAGACATCTGTGGCTTTCCCTGGAGTCTTTCCCATGAGGCTTTCCCACAAGGCTATTCCACTTGCCACCATTGGTGTGAGTCGATCCTCGGCGTGAAAGTCGAACCAATGCAGGGAAAACAGGAACCTCCTTCCCCACAGTAGGGGATACACTGTCCCCTTGGGCGGGTATCTCCAGGGCACTCGCGCTGGGGGTTGCCGCGGAGGTGCGGGCCTCAGGCTCCACGTGAGAAAAGCCCCAAATGGCATTAGCTGCCAGTCCAGACGCTGGCCCCTCAGGTCTCTGGCCGGAGCCTTGGGCTCCAGGCAACTCAAAGCCCTCGGGGGGCACTCTGGGACTGCTGTAGGGAAAGGATGCCAAGAGCCCACGGAGGAGTTGGGGAGGGGCATGGGGGAACGGAGGCGAGGACAGCGAGGGATCTAGGTGGAGGCGCTGGAGAGAGCGTCTGGTGTCCCGGAATGCCTCGGAGGAGTCAGCGGGGGACAGTCGAGGACCAGGGACCTGTGGAATGTGAAAAGGCGGGAAATCTCAGAGCAAGGCAGGCTGGGAAAGGGGGCGTTGGTGGCCAATTCAAAGGGACCTAGGGGCGTTTCCTGGGCGGTGAGTTCCCTTGGCACTGCTGAGGGCCCCTGATTGATCCACTCGGGGTTGAACCCACCCCCGCTGCGAGGGAGGGCCACAAACAAAGCCCCGAACTGCCCGCCCACCCAACGGGGATCTTGGCGGTCCAGGGCACAGCCGTGCCCGGGAAAAGCCCACTCGCTCCACGGGACTCCGTCCAGGGTCTCTGCTTGGAAAGAGGCCAGGGGCGGCACCCTCCATCTACCCACCCAAACCCTATTGACGTCAATGGTGGCGGAGACGCCTCCCGTTCTCCAGAGTCCTGAGCTGCTGGGTCCCCGCCCACTCGGCCAGCAGTCTGTAGCGTGCCCGTGTGCCTCTCCCACCATGGCTTCGTCCGGCTCCTCCAGCACCTCAAGCAGTACGTTTGCCCTCGGTCCCTGTGGTCGGATCACATCTCAGGGGATTTGCGGGTGGCCTGGGCAAGGGCTCTCGGCCAATGTGTTGACCCCCTCCCACCGAGAACGGCTGGGACCCATCGGCCAGGCCCGGGGTTCCGAGGCGTCAGGTGTGCCCAAATTCGGAGGGCGTGGCATCGTTCGTTCATCTTGCTCCTTTGGCACACATATGGCTTCTCCGTTCTCTTTTCTGGAAGACAGTGTTGTTTCAGGGGGCGTGCTGCGGGGGCGGGGGCCGGGGTTGGGGGGTGGTGGGAGCGGGTGCTTTGCTGGGATGAGGCCCTTTATCCTCACATCTTCATGTGGGAATGGAGTCGGGGAGCTCTGTGGCCTTGCTGCCTTCAGTGGCTTCCTCTGCACAGGGGCCTAGTGGCTTCTGCCTTTTGTCAGGCGTTACGGGGTTGGGCGTCGCTTTGGTGGCTTGGCCTTTGCCTTGGCCTGGGCCTTGGCCTTTCCCTTGGCGTTGCCGTTTCCTTGCCTTGGTCTTGGGCTTGGCCTTGCCCTGCCCTTGAACTTGAACTTGACCTTGACCTTGACCTTGAACTTGGGCTTGACCTTGAACTTGACCTTGACCTTGACTTGAACTTGGGCTTGACCTTGAACTTCAACTTGAACTTGAACTTGAACTTGAACTTAAACTTCAACTTGACCTTGAACTTGAACTTGAACTTGAACTTGAACTTGACTTGAACTTGAACTTGACTTGACTTGACCTTGAACTTGAACTTGAACTTGAATTGACCTTGAACTTGAACTTGAACTTTTGAACTTGAACTTGACCTTGAACTTGAACTTCAAATTGACCTTGACCTTGACCTTGAACTTGACCTTGAACTTCAACTTGAACTTGAACTTGAACTTCTTGAACTTGACTTGAACTTGAACTTGACCTTGACCTTGAACTTCACTTTGAACTTGAACTTGACCTTGACCTTGACCTTGACCTTGGACTCGACCCTGAACTTGACCTTGACCTTGAAGTTGACTTTGAACTTGAACTTAAACTTCACCTTGATCTTGAGCTTGAACTTGAACTTGAACTTGACCTTGAATTCACTTGACCTTGACCTTGACTTGAACTTGACCTTGAACTTGAACTTGACCTTGACCTTGACCAACAACGGAGACCTCGAGATTTGCTCAGAGCACGGAGGTCCAGAAGCAGGGCCCTGTATCTCCCCTTCCTTTGTGATCATTGCAAAGACATTCCTAGCTGATAGCGGGAGTGCCCTGAAGAAGCAAGCAGTGGGAGTGTGTTTGACACGACTGTGTGCCTTCCTGGCCTCAGCTCGCAAGGGGCCTTTCCTCTCGAAGTAGGCCCCATGTCCCTTGGGGAGGGTGTCATGCCTCTTTTCTCCTCACTGCCAAAGGGTGGAGCCAAGCTCGCTCTGTCAGAGGTACAAAAACAGCAATTGAATGGATTTTCAAGCTCTTGCTAGGCTGGCACCCTTTCAGGGCCCACTTTACTGAAACAGGTGCTCTGTGGCCCCTGGTTGGGTATGCAGGTTCACAAACAGGGTGAGATCCTGTCCAAGCCAAGAATTTTCCTGAAAGACCTAGGCTCACTAGAGCTCTCCTCCAGAGCAAAGGGGATAGAGGAGATGTATGGAGGAGTCTTTGCCTTTCCCTGTGAGTGTGGGGCTACTCCCTACGGCCCCAAGCTCAGGGATAACTGCCTCTAAGAAAGGAATGGCAAGAAGCGCTATTCTTGGAGGTTGGGACAGGGAGTTCGCAGCATGTGGGGAAAGAAAGACTTCTTCGGGGAAGAAGAGGCAACCACCGGGGGTGTGTTTGCAAGCCTCTATTTGGAAGGAACAGGTTTGCTTATACAACTCAAGACCTCCAGATCTGCTCAGAGGACTGAAGTTCCAGAGACAGGGCCATGTATCTCCCCTTCCCTTTGAGATCCTTGCAAAGACATTCCTAGCAGATCGTGGGAGTGCCCATGAAGAAGCAAGCAGCGGGGAGTGTGCTTGACATCACTGGCTGCCTACCTGGGCTCAGCTCCTCAAGGGGCCTTTCCCTCCTGGTAGGCCCCTATGTCCCCTTTGGGAGAGGGTGGTGCCCTCTTCCCTCCACACTGCCAAAGGGTGGAGGTGGAGCAAACTCGTTCTCTCCGAGGTAAAAAAAAAAGACAAATTGGATGGATTTTTAAGCTCCAAAAATCCTGCACCCTCCAGGACCCACTCGAGCAAAACAGGTGCCTGTGGCCCTAGGTCGGGTATGCAGGTTCACACACTGGGTGGGATCCCGTCAAAGCCAAGAATTTTCCTGAAGACCCTAGGCTCACTAGAGCTCTCTCCAGAGGAAAGGGGACAGAAAAGACGTGTGTGTGGAGGTGGCTCTGCCTTTCCAGGTCCCAATCTCAGGGATAACTGCCCCTAAGAAAAGGAACTGCTGCTGCTGCTGCTGCTAAGTTGCTTCAGTCGTGTTCGACTCTGTGCGACGCCATAGACGGTAGCCCACTAGGCTCC
>NW_017194721.1:0-9212 GCF_001704415.2 Capra hircus
CTGATTTTTTTCTTTCTTTTATTTTCTGGCAACTTTACATTTCCTGGTATAAAGCAATATGAATTTTTAATAAAGCTAGCCAGTATCTTTCCTACATGTGAGGACTATATCTGGAGTTTATTAATTACATACATAAGCATTCTTCTATATCTCCAAGAGAGGGCAGGAAAAGCACAGTAAGTATTCATACACACATTTACATATGAGAGAATACATCTGGATTTTATAAATTTCATTCACGAGCATTCTTTTCTTTCTCCAGGAGAGGGCAGTGAAGCACAATAAATATTTATTCTTAACCCATACACACTCTGCAGTCACTTGGACTGCAAGGAACTCAAACTAGTCAATCCTAAATGAAATCAGTCCTGAATATTCACTGGAAGAACTGATACTGAAGCTCAAGACTCCAATATTTTAGTCACCTGATCCAAAGAAATGAGTCATTGGAAAAGACCCTGATGCTGGGATTGAAGGCTGGAGGGGAAGGAGACGACAGTGGATGATGGTTGGATGGCATCACCCACTTGGTGGACACGAGGTTGAGCAAGTCCCAGGGTTGGTGATGAATAGGGAAGTCTGGCATCCTACATTCCATGGGGTAACAAGAGTCAGACAAGACTGAGCAACTGAACAGAACTGACTGACATATACATACAAAATCCTAATATAGCCTCAAATCGACGTACTATCCCCAGTGGTATAATAAAGACATTTTAATAATGTATTCATAAAAATAACCACAGATGAATATCCCTGCTTCTAAGTCGCTTCAGTCATGTCCGACTCTGTGCGACCATGGACGGCAGCCCACCAGGCTGCCATGCCCTGGGATTCTCCAGGCAAGAACACTGAAGTGGGTTGCCATTTCCTTCTCCAATGCATGAAAGTGAAAAGGGAAAGTGAAGTTGCTCAGTCGTGTCCGACTCTTAGCGATCGCATGGCTTCAGTCGTGTCCGACTCTGTGCGACGCCATGGACGGCAGCCCACCAGGCTCCTCTATCCATAGGATTTTCCAGGCAAGAGTACTGGAGTGGGTGCCATTGCTTTCTCACGGTGAATATCCCTATGTATGGTTAAAAGGATCCAAGAATCTGAACAGCTACAACAATAAGGCCTTTTGAGGCAGCATGCATGGACTGAGAGATGATCATACTAAGTGAAGTGAGAGATGATCGTACTAAGTGAACTGAGTTACACAGAGAAAGACAAACACCAAAAATCACTTTAAAAGTGGAATTGAAGATACGACACAATGAACATATGTATGAAAAACAAAACACCCTCATGGACTTGGAGAACAGACTTGTGGCTTCCAAGCCAGAGAGAATAGGGAGGAAGAGACTGAGGTTAAGGTATATAAACTAGAGTGTATGGAATGGATGGACTAGTTACTTCTGTAGAGGACAGAGAATTATATTCCATATCCTATGATAAATCATAATACAAAAGAATATATGTGCGACTTCCCTGCCAGTCCACACTTCCACTTGAGGGGATGCAGGTTCAATCCCTGGTCAGGCAACTGATGCTGCATACCACACAGAGTAGACAAAGAAAGAAAGAAAAAGAAAGAAAGAAAGACCTAAATAAAAGAATGTGCACACACACACACACACACCACACACACACAATGTACATATACACATGCATGTGTATAACTGAATCACTTTGCTGTAAAGCAGAAAGTAACACAACATTGTAAATCAACTACCTCAATTAAAAAGCAACATGACTGGGGAAAAAACGGATTGGTGTATTTCATTGTATATAAAGTTTATATCCAAAGAAAATTGCTGTAAACAAGCACGGCTCACTGCTTAATGGTAGGCTTGCTGAAATACCTACGGAGAGACATACTGATGTCTGCAATTTACTGGAAAATGCACCAAGGAAACTGACCGATTGATGATTGTATAGAAGGGTGGACAAATGGATAGAATGGTGACAAAAGAAGTGTTGTAAAACAGGTGCAAATACAAGGCCCTTATATGTTCTGTCTACGAGAGACCCACTCAATCAAGGACACATACGGAGTGATAGTGAAGGGCTGGAAAAGGATATTTCAAACAAATGGAGACCAAAAGAAAGCAGGAGTAGCAGTATTCATATAAGATAAAATACGCTTTGAAATAAAGGCCTTGAGAAGATACAAAGAAGGACACTACATATTGATCAAAGGATCAATCCAAGAAGAAAATATAGCAATTATAAACATGTATGCACCAACATAGGAGCACCTCAATACATAGGGCAAAGGTTAACAAGTATGAAAGTGTCAATTAACAGCAACGCAATAAGAGTGGGAGACTGTAATACCCCACTCACACCTATAGATAGATTAACCAAACAGATAATTAACAAGGAAACACAAACTTTAAATGATACAATCAACCTTAAGTTCAGTCACTCAGGTGTGTTCAAATCTTTGCGACCCCATGGGCTGCAGCATGCCAGGCCTCCCTGCTCATTACCAACTCTCAGGAGCTTTTCCAAACTCATGTCCATCTGGTCAGTGATGCCATCCAGTCATCTCACTCTCTATCGTCCTCATCTTCTCCCACTTTCAATATTTCCAGCATAAGGGTCTTTTCAAATTAGTTATATCTTTGCATCAGGTGGCCAAATTATTGGAGACTCAGTTTCAACCTCAGTCCTTCTGATGAACACTCAGGATTAATCTCCTTTAGGATGGACTGGTTGGATCTCCTTGCAGGCCAAGGGACTCACAAGAGTCTTCTCCAACACCACAGTTCAAAAACCTCAATTCTTCAGCACTCTGTTCAGTTCAGTTCAGTCGCTCAGGGTGCCTGACTCGTTGCGACCCATGAATTTCAGAAGACCAGGCCTCCCTGTCCATTACCAACTCTGGGAGTTCACCCAAATTCATGTCCATGAAGTCGGTGATGCCATCCAGCCACCTCATCCTCTGTTGTCCCCTTCTCCTCCTGCCCTCAATCTTTCCCAGCAACAGGGTCTTTTCAAATGATTAGCTATTCACATCAGGTGGCCAAAGTATTGGAGTTTGACCTTCAACATCAGTCCTTTCAATGAACACCCAGGACTGATCTTTACGATGGACTGGTTGGATCTCCTTACAGTCCAATGGACTCCCAAGAGTCTTCTCCAACACCACAGCTCAAAAGCATCAATTCTTCAGCACTCCGCTTTCTTCACAGTCCAACTCTCACATCCATACAGCTTTCTTTATAGTCCAACTCTCACATGACCACTGGAAAAACCATAGCCTTGACTAGATGGACTTTTGTTGGCAAAGTAATGTCTACTTTTTAATATGCTGTCTAGGTCAGTCACAACTTTCCCTCCAAGGAGTAAGCGTCTTTTAATTTCAAGGCTGCAGTCACCATCTGCAGTGATTTTGGAGTCCCTCCAAATAAAGGCTGTCACTCTTTCCACTGTTTCCTTATCTATTTGCCATGAAATAATGGAAACAGATGCCCTGATCTTAGTTTTCTTAGACTCCTAGCTTAGCTATCCTTACTTAGATCTCGTTGACAGCTCAACTCTACTTAGTGTTGCTCTCCTTAGCGAAGCTCTCCTTAATTAGCTCTCCTAATGAATTAGCTCTCTAGTCACTTCAGACTTGCTTAGCTTAGCCCTCCTTAGTTCAGCTCCCCTCAATTAAGCTCTCCATAAGCTCCTCTTAGCTCAGCAGTCCTCAGCTTAGCTCTCCTTAGTTTCCTTAGTTTATCTCTCCTCATCTAAGTGCTCCTTAGCTCTCGTTGGCCCAGCTCTCCAAATCCCAGCTCTCCTTACTGCTGCTGCTGCTGCTGCTAAGTCGCTTCAGTCATGTCTGACACTCTGTGATCCCATAGATGGCAGCCCATCAGGTTCCCCCATACCTGGGATTCTCCAGATAAGAACAAATCTCCTTAACTCAGCCCTCCTTATCCCTCAAAAGTGAAAAGTGAAAGTGAAGTTTCCCCATTGTGACCGACTCTTTGAGACCCCATGGACTGTGGCCAACCAGGCTCCCCTGTCCATGGAATTTTCCAGCCCAGAATACTGGAGTGGGTTGCCACTTCCTTCTCCAGGGGATCTTCCCAACCCAGGGATCGAACCCATGTCTCCCATATTGCAGGCACCTTCTGAGCCACCAGGGAAACCCAAGCTCTCCTTAGGTCTCCATAGCTTTTCCCTCTTTAGTTCAGCTCTCATTAGCTTAGCCATCCTTAGCTCAGCTCTCCTCAGCTCGCTCTCCATGCTGCTGCTGCTGCTGCTGCTGAAGCTAAAGTTTAGTCATGTCCGACTCTGAGACCCTATAGACAGCAGCCCACGGGGCTCCCCCATCCCTGGGATTCTCCAGGCAAGAATACTGGAGTGGGTTGCCATTTCCTGCTCCAATGCATGAAAATGAAAGTGAAGTAACACTTGTGTCTGGCTCTTAACGACGCCATGAACCTCAGGCCAGCAGGCTCCTCCATCCGTGGATTTTCTAGGCAAGAGTAATGAATGGAATGCCATTGGCTTCTCCATCGCCCTGCATGCTGCTGCTGCTGCTAAGTCGCTTCAGTCGTGTCGACTGTGTGACGCCCTAGACGGCAGCCACCAGGCTCCGCCATCCCTGGGATTCTAGGCAAGAACACTGGAGTGGTTTGCCATTTCCTTCTCCAATGCATGAAAGTGGAAAGTGAAAATTGAAAGTGAAGTTGCTCAGTCGTGTCCGACTCTTAGCGACCCCATGAACTGCAGCCCACCAGGCCTCTCAGGGTCCAAGGGATTTTCAAGGCAAGAATACTGGAGTGGGTTGCCATTTCCTGCTCCAACACATGAAAGTGAAAGTGAAGTCGCTCAGTCTTGCCCGGCTCTTGGCGACCCCATGGCTCCTCCGTCCATGGGATTTTCCAGGCAAGAGTACTGGAGTGGGGTGCCATTGCCTTCTCCATTGCTCTCCATACTCTCGTCAATTAGCTCTCCTTAGCAGAGCTCTCTTTAGCTCAGCCCACCATAGCTCAACACTCCTCTGCTTAGCTCTCCTTAGGGTAGCTCAGCTGCCCTTAGCTTAGCCCCGCTTCCTAAGCTCTCCTTAGTAAACCTCAGCACCCCTTAGCTCCTCTTAGTGTAGCTCTCCTTAGCTTACCTTCCTTAGCTTAGTTGTCTTTATCTTAGCTCTTCTTACCTATCCTTAAGTAGCCCTCCTCGAGAGCTATGGAGACATGTACCCCACTGTTCGTTGAAGCACACCATTCACCAAGACATGGAAGCAATGTAAACGTCCATCAGCAATAGATGAATGGATAAAGATGTGAAATACATGTACTATGAGATACTCGCTGTTGTTCAGTCACTAAGTCATGTCCCACTCTTTGCGACCCTACCACATCTACCGCTACAGACACCTCTGCCCAAGGAATTTTCCAGGCGAGACTACTCCAGTCGGTTGCCACTTCCCTTTCCAAGGGATCTTACTTACCTAGGGATTGAACCCACATCCGCTTCTTGACAGGCAGATTGTTTGCAAAGGAGCCACCAAGGGAGACCTATGCAATGCTACTCAGCCATAAAAGGAATGAAATAATGCCATCTACAATCCCAGTATTCTAAAATAAGGTCAGTAATTAAATATTTTTTCCCTGCAAATCAATTTTTTTGGTTTAAGTTTTTAAAACTTTAATGTCGTTTCAGTCAGGTTTAATATTTTGTTTATTATTCACAAGGTAAAATATTTCATTATATATACATACAAACACACACACACACACACACACACACATATATGTGACACCTGAAGCAGCAAGCAAATTTGACCTTGGAATAAAGAATGAAGCAGGGCAAAGCCTAAGAGAGTTCTGCCAAGAGAACGCACTGGTCATAGCAAGCACCCTCTTCCAGCAACACAAGAGAAGACTCTACACACGGACATCACCAGATGGTCAACACTGAAATCAGATTGGTTACATTCTTTGCAGCAAATGAAACAGAAACTCTGTACAGTCAGCAAAAACAAGCCGCGAACTGACTGGCTCAGATCAAGAACTCCTTATTACCAAATTCAAACTTCAATTGAAGAAAGTAGGGAACACCACTAGAGCATTCAGCTATGAACTAAATTAAATCCGTTTTGATTATACGGTGGAAGTGAGAAACATTTAAGGGTCTAGATCTCATAGACAGAGTGCCTATGGATTATGGATCGAAGTCTGTGACACTGTACAGGAGAAAGGAATCAAGACCCCATGAAAAAGAAATGCGAACAAAACAAAACAAATGAAAAAAGCAAAATGCCTCTGAGACGTCTTACAAATGCTGTGAAAAGAAGAAGTGAAAAGCAAATGGGAAAAGGAAAGATACACCCATTGGAATGCAGAGCTCCCAAGAATAGCAAGGAGAGATCAGAAAGCCTTCCTCAGTGATCAATGCAAAGGAATAGAGGAAAACAACAGAATGGAAAAGACTAGAGATCTCATGAAGAAAATTAGAGACACCAGGAGAATATTTCATACAAAGATGCGCTCAATAAAGGACAGAAATGCTATGTACCTAACAGAAGCAGAAGATATTAAGAAAAGGTGGCAAGAATACACAGAAGAACTGTACAAAAAAGAGCTTCATGACCCAGATAATCGTGATTGTGTGATCACTCACCTAGAGCCAGACATCCGGGAATGCGAAGTCAAGTGGGCCTTAGAAAGCATCACTACAAACAAAGCTAGTGGAGGTGATGGAATTCCAATAGAGCTATTTCAAATCCTGGAAGATGATGCTGTGAAAGTGCTGCACTCAGTGTGTCAGCAAATTTGGAAAATTCACGAGTGGCCACAGGACCGGAAAAGGTCAGTTTTCATTCAAATCACAAAGAAAGACAATGTCAAAGAATGCTCAAACTACTGCATAATTGCACTCATCTCACATGCTAGTAAATTAATGCCCAAGATTCTCCGAGTCTTCAGCAATATGTGAACTGTGAAATTCCAGTCGTTCAATTTGGTTTTAGAAAAGGCAGAGGAACCAGAGATCAAATTGCCAACATCTGCTGGATCATGGAAAAGCAAGAGAGTTCCAGAAAAACTTCTATTTCTGTTTTATCGACTAGGCCAAAGCCTTTGACTGTGTGGATCACAAATCAACTGTGGAAATTCTTCAAGAGATGGGAATACCAGATCACCTGACCTGCCTCTTGAGAAACCTGTCTGCAGGTCAGGAAGCAACAGTTAGAACTGGACATGGAACAACAGACTCTTTCCAAATGGGAAAAGGAGTATGTCAAGGTAGTATATTGTCACCCTGCTTATTTAACTTGTATGCAGAGTACATCATGAGATATGCTTGGCTGGAGGAAGCACAAGCTGGAATCAAGATTGCAGGAGAAAGAGCAATAACCTCAGGTATGCAGATGAGAGCACCCTTATGGCAGAAAGTGAAGAAGAGCTAAAGAGCCTCTTGATGAAAGTGAAAGAGGCGAGCGAAAAGTTGGCTTAAAGCTGAACATTCAGAAAACTTAGATTATGGAATCTGTTTCCATCACTTCATGGCTAATAGATGGGAAACAGTGGAAAGAGTGGCTGACTTTATTTTCTGGGCTCCAGAATCAATAGTGATGGTGATTGCAGCCTTGAAATTAAAAGATGCTTACTCCTTGGAATATTTATGGCCATCCTAGACAGCATACTAAAAAGCAGAGACATTACTTTGTCAACAAAAGTCCATCTAAGTCAAGGCTATGGTTTTTCCAGTGGTCATGTATGGATGTGAGAGTTGGACTATAAAGAAAGCTGAGTCCAGAAGAACTGATGTTTTTGAACTGTGATGTTGGAGAAGACTCTTGAGAGTCCCTTGGCCTGCAAGCAGATCCAACCAGTCCGTCCAAAAACAAGGTAAGTCCTGCGCGTTCATTGGAAGGACTGGTGTTGAAGCTGAAACTGCAATGCTTTGGCCAGCTGATGCAAAGAGCTGACTCATTTGAAAAGACCCTGATGTTGGGAAAGATTGGAGGCAGGAGGAAATCAGGTCGGCAGAGGATGAGATGGTTTGATGGCATCACCTACTCAATGGACATGAGTTTGGGCAAATTCTGGGGTTGGTGATGGACAGGGAGGCCTTGTGTGCTGTTGTTCACGGGTTGCAAAGAGTCGGACACGACTGACTGAACTGAATTGAAAGAGAAAAAATGAAGTGGAGAGGGGAGCACCCTGGGAAGCCAGGATGGGTGGGGTTCTACCTGGGACTCCAAACAGATGAGTCAGCCATAGGATTGGTCAGCCCTGTGCAGCCAATGGTGACATGTCTCTAGAGCTGTGATTGGAGGTCTCTGGAAGCCTCAGCAGGTGCTCAACGCCAAGATCCCCAGGAGGGAAGACAAGCAGGACAATGCTGCTGTCCTGTAGGCCTGTCTCTTAGGCCAGATGCAAGGTGATTCTAGTTCTACTACGGAAAATGTAATCTGTGGAGACTGGGAAAGGAACTTGGCCAGTACATGGAGTGTGAAAAAGTAAGTAAAAACCATGTTTAATTTCACTACACTTCATATTTTGTGGCTTCCTTGGTAGCTCAGTCATAAAGAACCTGCCTGCAAATGTAGGAGTCAGGAATAGAAAAGATCCCTGGAAGATCCCAGGGATCCCATGGAGAAGGGAATGGTACCCCTCCAGAATTCTGCCTGGAGAATCCCATGGAGACAGTAGACTGGTGGGCTAAAGTTGATTGGGTTGCAAAAGAATCAGACATGACTGAGGGACTGAGCACACAATATTTCAGCCTATCTCCTCTGCATCTTTTCAGCTCATATTTTAAAATTTGAAATTATACTTCATGTGCATTATGGTTTTCATTGTTTTTGCTCTGCTTTTTCCTGAATACCTTATTATTCCAAACATTCAACCATGAGAGGGAAGATGGCGGAGAATAGGACGGGAAGACCACTTTCTCCCTCACAAATTCTCAAAAGAACATTTAAACGCGAGCAAACTTCACAAAACAACTTCTGTAGGCTGGCAGAGGACATCAGGCAACCAGAAACGCAGATCATTGTCTTCAAAAACAGGTAGGAAAAAATATAAAAGACGAAAAAGGAGACAAAAGGTGGGGAGGGAGCTCCGTCCCGGGAAGGGAAGCCCGTCCGGGAAGGGAATTTTAAGAAGAGAGGTTTCCAAACACAGGAAACACTCTCCCTGCCGAGTCTGTGGGGCCTTTGGAAACACAGAGGGCAACATAACAGGAAGGAAAAATAGATAAATAATTAAAACCAACAGATT
>NW_017194722.1:0-9212 GCF_001704415.2 Capra hircus
TGTCCCACGTGCCACCGTGGTGTGAGTCGATCCTCGGCTTGAAAGTCGAGGCAGTGGAGGGAAAAAAGGTTTCCTGGAATGGACTGAGACATCTGGGGGACTCTGGGAATGTGGCACGACCCTGGAGTTCCTCTCGCCTTTCCTGTTGAAAGCGCCTCCACTTGAGATGCGACAGGAACGACGGGAATTCTTTCCCACCACGAAGGGAAAGGATCCCTCCTCTCGAGCTAGGAGGCGGAAACGAGGCTCCTCTGGATGTGGGCGTAACTCTCGTGCTTCCACTCGGGTGGAGACGGTATGTCGCGGAACTTCTTGAGTTGTAGCAAGGGTGTGAAGAACCCTTTGGAAGTTCCAGATGTTTAGGTGTGATTAGCCTCGAGACGCCTCAGCGAAAATGGGCCTCATCTCGCCTGGAGGGGAGAACCTCCTGGATTTCTCGAGTTGTGGCAGGTGCTCTCGACTTATGACGGGGACCTCAGGGACCCGCTCTGGTGGCCTCAGGAAAGGCCAGTCCCCATGCGAGTTGCTCGGGGGCCTCTCAGGATTCCTCTCCCGTGGATGCCGGGGCCTAAGATCTTGTGTAGAGTGGGTGCCGGAACCTGAGCATTCCTCTCCAGTGCTGACATGGATCTTGGGGTACTTCTGGAGTCTCCTCAGGTGAGTCAGTCCTCGTCTCGAGTGGGGGCATGCACGTGCGCTTTCCTCCCGAGCTGTAGCAGCAGTGTCGCACTTCCCTTCGCGTGGATCAAGGGAACTGTGGCTTTCCCTCGAGGCTTTTCCCACGAGGGTTTCCCACGAGGCTTTCCCACAGGGCTGTCCCACGTGACACCGTGGTGTGAGTCGATCCTTGGCTTGAAAGTCGAGGAAGTGCAGGGAAAACAGGTTTCCCCTGGAATGGACTGAGTCATTTGGGGAACTCTGGGAATGGTGGCACGACCCTGGAGTTCCTCTCGCCTTTCCTGTGGAGAGCACCTCCTCTTGAGATGCGACGGGAACGCGGGGAATTCTTTCCCGAACAGGCAGGGAAAGGATCCCTCCTCTCGATCCATTAGGTGGAAACGTGGCTCCTCTGGATTTGGGCGGGACTCTCGTGCTTCCCTCGAGTGGAGACGGGTATGTCGGGGAACTTCTTGAGTTGCAGCAAGGGTGTGAAGGACCCTTTGGAGCTTCCAGAGGTTAAGTGCGAATAGCCTCAAGACGCCTCAGCGGAAATGGGCCTCATCTCGCCTGGAGGGGAGAACCTCCTGGATTTTCTCGAGTTGCTGCCGGTGCTCTCGACTTACGACGGGACCTCAGGGACCCGCTCTGCTCGCCTCAGGAAAGGCCTGTCCCCATGCGAGTTGCTCGGGGGCCTCTATTGATTCCTCTCCCGTCTATGCCGGGGCCTGAGACCTTGTGTGGAGTCGGTGCCGGAACCTGAGGATTCCTCTCCAGTTCTGACATGGATCTTGGGGTACTTCTGGAGTCTCCCAGGGGAGTCAGTCCTCGTCGCGAGTGTGGCGTGCACGTGCGCTTTCCTCCCGAGCTTTAGCAGCAGTGTCACGCTTCCCTTTGCGTGGATCCAGGGATCTGTGGCTTTCTCTGTAGGCTTTCCCACGAGGCTTTCCCACTAGGCTTTTCACAGGGCTGTCCCACGTGCCACCGAGGTCTGAGTCGATCCTCGGCTTGAAAGTCGAGGCATTGGGGGAAAACAGGTTTCCCTGGAATCGACTGACACATCTGGGGGCTCTGGGAATGGTGGCACGACCCTGAGTTCCTCTCGCCTTTCCTGTGGAGAGCGCCTCTTCTTGAGATGCGACGGGATCGCCGGAAATTCTTTCCCGACCACGCAGGGAAAGGATCCCTCCTCTCGAGCTATGAGACTGAAACGGGGCTCTTGTCGTTTGTGGGCGGGACTCTTGTGCTTCCATTCGAGTGGAAACGGGTATGTCGGGGA
The DNA here is from genome assembly GCF_001704415.2 of Capra hircus. Classification (NCBI taxonomy): domain Eukaryota; kingdom Metazoa; phylum Chordata; class Mammalia; order Artiodactyla; family Bovidae; genus Capra; species Capra hircus. The sequence continues at coordinate 1,937 of NW_017194722.1, forward strand.
ACTTATTGAGTTGCCAGCAAGGGTGTGAAGGGCCCTTTGGAAGTTCCAGAGGTTAGGTGTGATTAGCCTCGAAATGCCTCAGCGCAAATGGGTCTCATCTCGCCTGAGGGGAGAACCTCCTGGATTTTCTCGAGTTGCGCCAGGTGCTCTCGAATTACGACGGGGACCTCAGGGACCCGCTTTGGTGGCCTCAGGAAAGGCCAGTCCCCATGCGAGTTGCTCGGGAGCCTCTCGTGATGTCTCTCCCTCTCCAGTGTGTCTTGAATCTTGACTGGCCTTTCCTGAGGCCACCAGAGCGGGGTCCCTGCGGTCCCCGCGTAAGTCGAGAGCACCTGCCGCAACTGCGAGAAAATCAAGGATGTTTCTCCCCTCCAGGAAAATGAAGCCTATTTCCGCTGACACATCTCAAGGCTAAGCACACTTAAACTCTGGAACTTCCAAAGGTCCTTCACACCCTTGCAGCAAATCAAGAAGTTCCCCGACATACCCGTCTCCACTCAAGAAAAGCACGGTTCCGCCCGCATCCAGAGGAGCCCCGTTTCCCCCTCATAGCTCGAGAGGAGGGATCCTTTCCCTGTGCTGTCGCTGTCCGAATCCCGTTCCCGTCGCATCTCAAGAGGAGGCGTTCTCCACAGGAAAGGTGAGAGGAACTCCAGGGACATGCCACCATTCTCCGAGTCCCCCAGATGTCTCAGTCTATTCCAGGGGAAACCTGTTTCCCCGCACTGACTCGACTTTCAAGCCAAGGATCGACTCACACCACTGTGGCACGTGGGACAGCCCTGTGGCAAAGCCTCGTGGGAAAGCCTCGTGGGAAAGCCTTGAGGGAAAGCCACTGCTCCCTTGATCCACATGAAGGGAAGCGTAACACTCCTGCAGGAGCTCGGGAGGAAAGCGCACGTGCCTGACCCCACTCGAGTCGAGGTCTGACTCCCCTGGGGAGACTCCAGAATTACACCAAGATCCATGTCAGCACTGGAGAGGAATCCTCAGGTTCCGGCATCGACTCCAAAGAAGGTCTTAGGCCCCGGCATCGACGGGAGAGAATCCCGAAAGGCCCCCTTGCAACTCCATGGGCACTGGCCTTTCCTGAGGCCACCAGAGCGGGTCCCTGAGGTCCCTGTCGTAACTCGAGAGACCCTGCCCAACTCTAGAAAATCCAGGAGATTCTCCCCTCCAGGCGAGATGAGGCCCATTTCCTCGGATGCGTCTGGAGGCTCATCACACCTAAACTTATGGAAATTCAAAAGGGTCCTTGCTGCAACTCAAAGAAGTTCCCCGACATACCCGTCGCCACTCGAGAGGAAGCACGAGGATCCCGCCCCACATCCAGAGGAGACGCCGTTTTGGTATCGAAGCTCGACATGAGGGATCCTTTCCCTGCTTGGTCAGGAAATAATACCCGCCATTTCCGCTCGCATTTTCAAGGGGAAGCGCTCTCCACAGGAAAGGCGAGAGGAACTCCAGGGTCGTGCCACCATTCACAGAGTCGCCCAGATGTCTCAGTCCATTCCAGAGGAAACTGTTTTTCCTACACTGCCCTCGAATTTCACGGCGAGGATCGACTCACACCACGGTGGCACGTGGGATAGCCCTGTCGGAAAGCCTCGTGAAAATCCTCTTGGGAAAGCCTCGAGGGAAAGCCACAGATCCTTGATCCACGCGAAGGGAAGCGTATCACTGCTGCTAGAGCTCGGGAGGAAAAGCGCACGTGCCTGCCCCCACTCGAGACAAGGACTCACTCCCCTGGGGAGACTCCAGAAGTACCCCAAGATCCATGTCAGCACTGGAGAGGAATCCTCAGGTTCTGGCACCATCTCCACACAAGGTCTTAGGACTCGGCATCGACGGGAGAGAATCCCGAGTGGCCCCCGAGCAATTCGCATGGGGACTGGTCTTTCCTGAGGCCACCAGAGCAGGTCCCTGAGGTCCCGGTCGTAAGTTGTGAGCACCTGCCTCAACTGGAGAAAATCCAGTTTGTTCTTCCCTTCAGGCGAGATGAGGCCCACTTCCGCTGAGCCATATCCAGGCTAATCACACCTAACCTGTGGAACTTCCAAAGGGTCCTTCACACCCTTGCTGCAACTCAAGAAGCTCCCTGACATACCCGTCTCCAGTGGAGAGGAAGCAGGAGAGTCCCGCCCACATAAAGAGGAGCCCCGATTCCGCCTCCTAGTTCGAGAGGAGGGATCATTACCTGCGTGGTCGGGAAAGAATTCCCGGCGTTCCCATCGGCATCTCAAGAGGAGGCGCTCTCCACAGGAAAGGCGAGAAGAAATCCAGGTTCGTGCCACCATTCCCAGAGTCACCCAGATGTCTCTGTCCATTCCAGGGAAACCTGTTTTCCCTGCAATGCCTCGACTATCAAGCTGAGGATCGACTCACACCACGGTGGCACGTGGGACAGCCCTGTGGGAAAGGATCGTGTGAAAGCCTCGTGGGAAAGGATCGTGGGAAAGCCTTGAGGGAAAGCCCCTGATCCCTTGATCCACGAGAAGGGAAGCCTGACACTGCTGCTACAGCTCGGGAGGAAAGCGCACGTGCATGCCCCCACTCGAGACGAGGACTGACTCCCATGGGGAGACTCCAGAAGTACCCAAATATCCATGTCAGCACTGGAGAGGAATCCTCAGGTTCCGACACCGGACTCCACACAAGGTCTTAGGGCCAAGCATCGACGGGAGAGGAATCCCGAGAGGCCCCCGAGGAATTCTCATGGGGACTGGCCTTTACTGAGGCCACCAGAGCGGGTCCCTGAGGTCCCCATGGTAAGTCAATAGCACCTGCCGCACTTCGAGAATATCCAGGATGTTCTCCCTTCCAGGAGAGATGAGGCCCATTTCCGCTGAGGCGTCTCGAGGCTAATCACACCTAACCTCTGGAACTTCCAAAGGGTCCTTCACACCCTTGCTGCAACTCAAAAAGTTCCCCTACATACCCGTCTCCACTCGAGAGGAAGCACGCGAGTCCCGCCCACATCCGCGAGGAGCCGCGTTTCCGCCTCCTATCTCGAGAGGAGGGATCCTTTCCCTGCGTGTTCGGGAAAGAATTCCCGGCGTTCCTGTCGCTTCTCAACAGGAGGCCCTCTCCACAGGAAAGGCGAGAGGAACTCCAGGGTCGTGCCGCCATTCCCAGAGTCCCCCAGATGTCTCAGTCCATTCCAGGGAAACCTGTTTTCCCTGCACTGCCTCGAATTTCAAGCCGAGGATCCACTCACACCACGGTGGCACGTGGGACAGCCCTGTGGGAAAGCCTCGTGAAAAGCCTCGTGGGAAAGCTTCGAGGGAAAGCCACAGATCCCTTGATCCACGCGAAGGGAAGCGTGACACTGCTCCTACAGCTCGGGAGGGAAGCGCACGTGCATGCCCCCATTCGAGACGAGGACTGACTCCCCTGGGGAGACTCCAGAAGTACCCCAAGATCCATGTCAGCACTGGAGAGGAATCCTCAGGTTCCAGAACCGACTCCACACAAGGTCTTAGGCCCCGGCATCGACGGGAGAGGAATCCTGAGAGCCACCGAGCAACTCGCATTGGGACTGGCCTTTCCTGAGGCCACCAGAGTGGGTCCCTGAGGTCCCCGTCGTAAGTCGAGAGCACCTGCCACAACTCGAGAAAATCCAGGAGGTTCTCCCCTCCAGGCGAGATGAGGCCCATTTCTGCTGAGGCGTCTCGAGGCTAATCACACCTAAACCTCTGGAACTTCCAAAGGGTAATTCACACCCTTGCTGCAACTCAAGAAGTTCCCCGACATACCCGTCTCCACTCGAGAGGAAGCAAGACCGACCCGTCCACATCCAGAGGAGCCCAGTTTCCCCCTCCTAGCTCGAGACGGCGGATCCTTTCAGACCGTGGTCGGGAAAGAATTCCCGGTGTTCCCGTCGCATCTCAAGAGGAGGCGCACTCCACAGGAAAGGCGAGAGGAACTGCAGGGTCGTGCCACCATTCCCACAGTCCCCCAGATGTCTCAGTCCATTCCAGGGAAACCTGATTTCCCTGCACTGCCACGGTTTTCAAGCCGAGGATCGACTCTCACCAATGTTCCACGTGGGACAGCCCTGTGGGAAAGCCTCGTGTGAAAGCCTAGAGGGATAGCCACACATCTCTTGATCCACGTGAAGGGACGCGTGACACTGCTGCTAGAGCTCGGGAGGAAAGCGCACGTGCATGCTCCCACTCGAGACAAGGACTGACTCCCCTGGGGAGACTCCAGAAGTACCCCAAGATCCATGTCAGCACTGGAGAGGAATCCTCAGGTTCCAGCACCGACTCCACACAAGGTCTTAGGCCCCAGCAACGACGGGAGAGGAATCCCTAGAGGCCCCAGAGGAATTCTCAAGGGGACTGGCCTTTCCTGAGGCCACCAGAGCGGGTCCCTGAGGTCCCCGTGGTAAGTCGAGAGCACCTGCCGTAACTCGAGAAAATCCAGGAGGTTCTCCCTCCAGGCGAGATGAGGCCCATTTCCGCTGATTCGTCTCGAGGCTAATCACACCTAACCTCTTGAACTTGCAAAGGGTCCTTCACACCCTTGCTGCAACTCAAGAAGTTTCCCCGACATTCCCGACTCCACTGGAGAGGAAGCTCGAGAGTCCCGCCCACGTCAAGAGGAGCCCTGTTTCTGGCTCCTAGCTCGAGAGGAGGGATCCTTTCCCTGCGTGGTCGGGAAAGAATTCCCGGCGTTCCGGTCGCATCTCAACAGGAGGCGCTCTGCACAGGAAAGGCGAGAGGAACTTCAGGGTCGTGCCACCATTCCCAGATTCACTCAGAAGTCTCAGTCCATTCCAGGGAGACCTGTTTTCCCTGCACTGCCTCGACTTACCAAGACGAGGATCGACTCACACCACTGTAGCACGTGGGACAGCCCTGTGGGAAAGCCTCGTGGGAAAGCCTCGTGGGAAAGCCTCGAGGGAAAGCCACCGATCCCTTGATCCACGCGAAGGGAAGCGTGACACCGCTTCTATAGCTGGGGAGGAAATAGCACGTGCATGTCCCCACTCGAGACGAGGACTAACTCCCCTGGGGAGACTCCAGAAGTACCCCAAGATCCATGTCAGCACTGGAGAGGAATCCTCAGGGTCCAGGACCGACTCCACACAAGGTCTTAGGCCCCGGCATCTACGGGAGAGGAATTCTGAGAGCCACCGAGCAACTCGCATGGGGAGTGGCCTTTCCTAAGGCCACCAGAGCGGGTCCCTGAGGTCCCCGTCGTAAGTCGAGAGCACCTGCCGCAACTCGAGAAAATCCAGGAGGTTCTCCCCTCCGGGCGAGATGAGGCCCATTTTCGTTGAGGCGTCTCGAGGCTAATCACACCTAACCTAAGGAACTTTCAAAGGGTTCTTCACACCCTTGCTGCACCTCAAGAAGTTCCCCGACATACCCGTCTCCATTCGAGAGGAAGCACGAGAGTCCCGCCCACATCCAGAGGAGCCCCTATTCTGCCTCCTAGCTCGATTCGGGGGATCCTTTTCCTGCGTGTTTGGGAAAGAATTCCCGGTGTTTCCGTCGCATCTCAAGAGGAGGCGCTCTCCACAGGAAAGGCAAGAGGAACTGCAGGGTCGTGCCACCATTCCCACAGTCCCCCAGATATCTCAGTCCATTCCAGGGAAACCTGTTTTCCCTGCACTGCCACGATTTTCAAGCCGAGGATCGACTCTCACCATGGTTCCACGTGGGACAGCCCTGTGGGAAAGCCTCGTGGGAAAGCCTCGTGGGAAAGCCTCGTGGGAAAGCCTCGAGCGAAAGCCACAGATCCCTTGATCCACGTGAAGGGAAGAGTGGCACTGCTCCTACAGATCGGGAGGGAAGCGCACGTGCATGCCCCCATTCGAGACGAGGACTAACACCCCTGGGGAGACTCCAGAAGTACCCCAAGATCCATGTCAGTACTGGAGAGGAATCCTCAGGTTCCAGGACCGACTCCACACAAGGTCTTAGGCCCCGGCATCGACGGGAGAGGAATTCTGAGAGCCACCGAGCAACTCGCATGGGAAGTGGCCTTTCCTAAGGCCACCAGAGCGGGTCCCTGAGGTCCCCGTCGTAAGTCGAGAGCACCTGCCGCAACTCGAGAAAAATCCAGGAGGTTCTCTCCTCCGAGCGAGATGAGGCCCATTTTCTCTGAGGCGTCTCGAGGCTAATCACACCTAACCTCTGGAACTTCCAAAGGGTCCTTCACACCCTTGCTGCAACTCAAGAAGTTCCCCGATATACCCGTCTCTTCTCAGGAGGAAGCACGAGAGTCCCGCCCACATTCAGAGGAGCCCCGTTTCCGCCTCCTAGCTCGAGAGGAGGGATCCTTTCCCTGCGTGGTTGGGAAAGAATTCCCGGCGTTCCTGTCGCATCTCAAGAGGAGGCGCTTTCCACAGGAAAGGCGAGAGGAACTGCAGGTTCGGGCCACCATTCCCAGAGTCCCCCAGATGTCTCAGTCCATTCCAGGGTAACCTGTTTTTCCTGCACTGCCTCGACTTTCAAGCTGAGGATCCACTCACACAACTGTGGCACGTGGGACAGCCCTGTGGGAAAGCCTCGTGGGAAAGCGTCCTGGGAAATCCTCGAGGGAAAGCCACAGATACGTTGATCCATGCGAAGGGAAGCATGACACTGCTGCTACAACTCGGGAGGAAACGCACGTGAATGCCCCCACTAGAGACGAGGACTGACTCCCTGGGGAGACTAAAGAAGTACCCCAAGATCCATGTCAGCACTGGAGAGGAATCCTCAGGTTCCGGCACCGACTCCACACAAGGTCTTAGGCCCCTGCATCGACGGGAGAGGAATCCCGAGAGGACCCCGAGCAACTCGCATCGGGACTGACCTTTCCAGAGGCCACCTGAGCGGGTACCTGAGGTTCCTGTCGTAAGTCGAGAGCACCTGCCGCAACTCGAGAAAATCCAGGAGGTGCTCCCCTCCAGGCGAGATGAGGCCCATTTCCGCTGAGGCGTCTCGAGGCTAATCACACCCAACCTCTGAACTTTCCAAAGGGTCCTTCACACCCTTGCTGCAACTCAAGAAGTTCCCGACATATCCGTCTCCTCGAGAGGAAGCACGAGAGTCCACCACATCCACAGGAGCCCCGTTTCTGCCTCCTAGCTCGAGAGGGGGATCCTTTCCCTGCGTGCGTCGGGAAAGAATTCCCGGCGTTCCCGTCGCATCTCAAGAGGAGCGCTCTCCACAGGAAAGGCGAGAGGAACTCCAGGGTCGTGTCACCATTTCCAAAGCCCAAAGATTCTCAGTCCATTCAGGAAACCTGTTTTCCCTGCACTGCCTCGACTTTCAAGCCG
>NW_017194723.1:0-9211 GCF_001704415.2 Capra hircus
GCGAAATGACGCCTCATCTCGCCTTGGAGGAGAGCCTCCTGGATTTTCTCGAGTTGTGGCATTACGACGGGGACTCAGGGACCCGCTCTGGTGGCCTCAGGAAAGGCCAGTCCGGCATGCGAGTTGCTCGGGGCCTCTCGGGATTCCTCTCCCGTCGATGCCGGCTAAGACTGCGGGAGCCAGTGTGAGGTAGCCCGCCCGTGACAAGGTTATGAGGAAGGAAGCTGACATACGCAAGGCGTGCTCAGACTTCAGGGATCCCTCTTGAAATTTTTTAAGCACGTACCCCAACAAAATCTGCGCCGGTTTTTGTGGCTCTGCTTTTTCACTCTTCTGACCTTTTCTGGAAAAAGTCAATTCAGGGCCGTTAGTCTTCTGCATTTGAAAGAGTGTTTCAATCCAAAAACCCTCTGATTTCTTTCTAGCCTGCCTGTAGGACTCGTACAGCTGCGCTTGTGATTGTTTGAGGCCTCCTGACCGCAGGAGGCACAGGAAGCTTAAAACATCCTAGGAATGCAGGAGCTTCCGAGGAGTCAAAATCTTTAGAATAGGACTGATTAAAAGTTTCATTTTTGGGTCAATGCTTGCTGCCAAATTTTCATATCCTTTATTTTTAGATATAGTTGGTATATAGAAAAACAAGTAGTAGACCTGGTATTAGCAACATTAGATCTTTGAGTTAAGTACCTTCTTTGTTATAACCCCACTGCACCTTTGTTCTATAGAGATGTAACTTTAATGCTTTAAGGAGATGCAGATTAAAGAAAAACACTTCAGGGGAAACAAAATTAACATTCATTAAGGAAGAGAGCCAAAAGTGTTAACAAGCCTCTTGCCAGAAGATAATGTAAATCACCTGAGACCTTTTGTATACAAAATGATATACAGAAAGAATCTGGGTTGCGAACACTATATAATTTTGTGTTATCCATTGATCTCCATGTTTTATCAAAAGTATAAAAGGCCTTCTGAACAATAAAGGAGGAGGCCAGGGGCCGGGGGGCCAGATTCTCGGACCAGCTTCTCGAACTAGTCTCTCAGCCTGGTTTCTTGGGACTCTGGCTCCCCCGTGTCTTTCTCTCTCTTTCTTCTTCTCTAACTTTCCTTCTCTCTGCTCTTTACTATAACTTCAGGATGAATCTCCACCTGGAGTGCGGAGTCTCGCCAGGTCTACTTACTTGCCCTGGCTGTTAAGACCCGCACGAAAGGGAGCTTAAGGCGAGGCACCCTTAGATATTCAAGCGGGCGCCGGTGGCCAACGAAGGAGGTGCAAATTCCTTGTCTGGAATTTTATTGACCGTCCGAGTAAACCAAGCTATTCTGCCTTCTTCCTCCACTTAATCTTCTTACTACACTACAGTTTCCTAATCTAATCTTACATTAATAAATAAACAAGTCTTTCCACGCCAACGCCGTACACCCTTCGAATTCCCTGGATCCACCGGGGCTGGACCCCGGCATCAGACCTTGTGTAGAGTCGGTGCCGGAACCTGAGGATTCCTCTCCAGTGCTGACATGGATCTTGGCGTACTTCTGGAGTCTCCCCAGGGGAGTCAGTCCTCGTCTCGAGTGGGGGCATGCAAGTGCGCTTTCCTCCCGAGCTGTAGCAGCAGTGTCACGCTTCCCTTCGCGTGGATCAAGGGATCTGTGGCTTTCCCACGAGGCTTTCCCACAGGGCTGTCCCACGTGCCACCGTGGTGTGAGTCGATCCTCGCCTTGAAAGTCGAGGCAGTGCAGGGAAAACAAGTTTCCCTGGAATGGACTGAGACATCTGGGGGACTCTGGGAATGGTGGCACGACCCTGGAGTTCCTCTTGCCTTTCCTGGGGAGAGCGCCTCCTCTTGAGATGCGACAGGAACGCCGGGAATTCTTTCCCGACCACGCAGGGAAAGATCCCTTCTCTCGAGCTAGGAGGCGGAAACCGCGCTCCTCTGGATGAGGGAGGGACTCTCGTGATTCCTCTCGAGTGGAGACGGGTATGTCGGGGAACTTCTTGAGTTGCAGCAAGGGTGTGAAGGACCCTTTGGAAGTTCCAGAGGTTAGGTGTGATTAGCCTCGAGATGCCTCAGCGGAAATGGGCCTCATCTCTCCTGGAGGGGAGAACCTCCTGGATTTTCTCGAGTTGCGGCAGGTGTTCTCGACTTATGACAGGGACCTCAGGGACCCGCTCTGGTGGCCTCAGGAAAGGCCAGTCCCCAGCGAATTGCTCGGGGGCATCTCAGGATTCCTCTCCTGTCGATGCCGGGGCCTAAGACCTTGTGTGAAGTCGGTGCCGGAACCTGAGGTTTCCTCTCCGGTGCTGACATGGATCTTGGGGTATTTCTGGAGTCTCCCCAGGGGAGTCAGTCCTCGTCTCGAGTGGGGGCATGCACGTGCGCTTTACTTCCAAGCTGTAGCAGCAGTGTCGCGCTTCCCTTCGCGTGGATCAAGGGATCTGTGGCTTTCCCTCGAGGCTTTCCCTCGAGGCTTGCCCACAGGTCTGTCCCACGTGTCACCGTGGTGTGAGTCGATCCTAGGCTTGAAAGTCGATTCTGTGCAGGGAAAATAGTTTTCCCTGGAATGGACTGAGACATCTGGGGAACTCTGGGAATGGTGGCACGACCCTGGGGTTCCTCTCGCCTTTCCTGTGGAGAGCACCTCCTCTTGAGATGCGACGGGTACGCCGGGAATTCTTTCCCGACCACGCAGGGAAGGGATCCCTGCTCTCAAGCTATGAGGCGGAAACGGGGCTCCTCTTGATGTGGGCGGGACTCTCGTGCTTCCTCTCGAGAGGAGACGGGTATGTCGGGGAACTTCTTGAGTTGCAGCAAGGATGGGAAGGACCCTTTGTAAGTTACAGAGGTTAGGTGTGATTAGCCTGGAGATGCCTCAGCAGAAATGGGCCTCATCTCGCCTGGAGGGGAGAACCTCATGGATTTTTCGAGTTAGGGCAGGTGCTCTCGACTTACGACGGGGATCTCAGGGACCCGCTCTGGGGGCCTCAGGGAAAGGCCATTCCCCATCGAGTTGCTCGGGCCTCTCGCGATTCCTCTTCCGTCGATGCTGGGGCCTAAGAACTTGTGTGGAGTCGGTGCCAGAACCTGAGGTTTCCTCTCCCAGTGCTGACATGGATCTTGGGGTACTTCTGGAGTCTCCCCATGGGAGTCACTCCTCGTCTCGAGTGGGGGCATGCACCTGCGCTTTCTTCCCGAGGTGTAGCAGCAGTGTCATGCTCCCGTCGCGTGGATCAAGGGGTCAGTGCTTTTCCCTCGAGGCTTCCTCACGAGGCTTTCCCATAAGGCTTTCCCACGAGGCTTTCCCACAGGGCTGTCCCACGTGCCACCGTGGTGTGAGTCTATCCTTGCAGGAAAGTCGAGGCAGTGCAGGGAAAACAGGTTTCCCTGGAATGGACTGAGACATCTGGGGGACTCTGTGAATGGTGGCATCACCCTGGAGTTCCTCTCGCCTTTCCTGTGGAGAGCGACTCCTCTTGAGAAGCGACGGGAACCCTGGGTATTCTTTCCCGACCACGAAAGGAAATGATCCCTCCTCGAGCTAGGAGGCGGAAACGGGGTTCCTCTGGATGTGAGCGGACTCTCGTGCTTCCTCTCAAGTGGAGACGGGTATGTCGGGGAACTTCTTGAGTTGCAGCAAGGGTGTGAATCACCCTTTGGAAGTTACAGAGGTTTGGTGTGATTAGCCTCGAGACACCTCAGCAGAAATGGGCCTCATCTCGCCTCAGGGGAAATCCACCTGGATTTTCTCTTGTTGCGGCAGGTGCTCTCGACTTCCGATGGGGACCTCAGCGACCCGCTCTGGTGGCCTCAGGAAAGGCCAGTACCAGGCGAGTTGCTCGGGGGCCTCTCGGGACTCCTCTCCCGTCGAGGCCGGGGCCTAAGATCTTGTGTGGAGTCGGTGCCGGAACCTGAGGATTCCTCTCCATTGCTGACATGGATCTTGGGCTACTTCTCGAGTCTCCCCAGGGGAGTCTTTCGTCGTCTCGAGTGGGAGCATGCACGTGAGCTTTCCTCCCGAGCTGAAGCAGCAGATTCACGCTTCCCTTCCCGTGGATCAAGGGATCTGTGGCTATCCCTCGAGGCTTTCCCACGAGGCTTCCCACAGGTTTGTACCACGTGCCACCGTAGTGTGAGTCGTTCCTCGGCATGAAAAGTCGAGGCAGTGCAGGGAAAACAGGTTTCCCTGGAATGGACTGAGACATCTGGGGGTCTCTGGGAATGGTGGCACGACCCTGGAGCTTTCTCTCGCCTTTCCTGTGGAGAGCGCCTCCTCTTGAGTTGCGACGGAAACTCGAGAATTTTTTACCGAACACGCAGGGAAAGGATCCCTTCTCTCAAGCTAGGAGGGGTAAATGGGGCTCCTCTGGATGAGGGCGGGACACTCGTAGTTCCTCTCGAGTGGAGACGGATATGTTGGGGAACTTCTTGAGATGCAGCAAGGGTGTGAAGGACCCTTTGGAAGTTCCAGAGTTTAGGTGTGATTAGCCTCGATACGCCTCAGCCGAAATGGGCCTCATCTCGCCTGGGAGGGGAGAACCTCCTGGATTTTCTCCGAGTTGCTGCACGTGGTCTCGACTTACGACGGGGACCTCAGGGACCCACTCTGGTGGCCTTAGGAAAGGCCAGTCCCCATGCGAGTTGCTCGGGGGCCTCTCGGGATTCCTCTCCCCGTCGATGCCGGGGCCTAAGACCTTGAGTGGTGATGGTGCTCCAACCTGAGGATTCCTCTCCTGTCCTGACATGGATCTTGGGGTACTTCTGGAATCTCCCCAGCGTAGTCAGTCCTCGTATCTAGTGGGGGCATGCACGTACTCTTTCCTCCCGAGGTGTAGCAGCAGTGTCACGCTTCCCTTCGAGTGGATTAAGGGATCTGTGGCTTTCCCTCGAGGCTTTCCCATGAGGCTTTCCCACGAGGCTTTCCCACAGGGCTGTCCCACGTGCCACCGTGGTGTGAGTCGATCCTCGGCCTTGAAAGTCGAGACATTGCAGGGAAATCAGTTTTCCCTGGAATGAAATGAGACATCTGGGGGACTCTGGGAATGGTGGCACCACCCTGGAGTTCCTCTCGCCTTTCCTGTGGAGAGCGCCTTCTCTTGAGATGCGACAGGAACGCCGGGAATTCTTTCCATCCGACGCAGGGATTGGATCCCTCCTCTCGAACTAGGAGGCGGAAACGTGGCTCCTCTCGATGTGGGCGGGACGCTCGTGTTCCTCTCGAGTGGCGACGGGTATGTCGAGAAATTTCTTGAGTTGCTGCAAGGGTGTGAAGGACCCTTTGGAAGTTCCAGACGTTAGGTGTGATTAGCCTCGAGACGCCTCAGCGGAAATGGGCCTCATCTCACCTGGAGGGGAGAACCTCCTGGATTTTCTCGAGTTGCGGCAGGTGCTCTCGACCTACGACCGGGACGTCAAGTACGCGCCTCTGGTGGCCTCAGGAAAGGCCAGTCCCCTTGCGAGTTGCTCGGGGATCACTCGGGATTCCTCTCTCGTCGATGCCGGGGCCTAAGACCTTGTGTGGAGTCGGTGCCGGAACCTGAGGATACCACTCCAGTGCTGACATGGATCTTGGGGTACTTCTGGAGTCTCCCCAGTGGAGTCAGTCCTCGTCTCGAGTGGGGCATGCACGAGCGAATTTCTCCCGAGCTGTAGCAGCAATGTCACACTTCTATTCGCATGGATCAAGGGATCTGTGGCTTTCCCTCGAGGCTTTCCCACGACGCTTTCCCACAGGACTGTCCCACCTGCCACCTTGGTGTGAGTCGAACCTCTTCTTGAAAGTCGAGGCAGTGCAGGGAAAACAGGTTTCCCTGGAATGGACTAAGACATCTGTGGGACTCTGGGAATGGTGGCATGACCCTGGAGTTCCTCTCGCCTTCCCTGTGGAGAGCGCCCCCTCTTGAGATGCGATGGGAACGCCGGGAATTCTTTCCCGACCACGCAGGGAAAGGATCCCTCCTCTCGAGCTAGGAGTCGGAAACGGGGCTCCTCTGGATGCGGGCGGGACTCTCGTTCTTCCTCTCGAGTGGAGACTGGTATGTTGGTGATCTGCTTGAATTGCAGAAAGGGTGTGAAGGACCCTTTGGAAGTTCCAGAGGTTAGGTGTGATTAGCCTTGAGAGAACTCAGTGGAAATGGGCCTCATCTCGCCAAGAAGGGAGAACCTCCTGGATTTTCTCAAGTTGCGGCAGGTGCTCTCGACTTACGACGGGGACCTCAGGGACCCGCTCTGGTGGCCTCAGGAAAGGCCAGTCCCCATGCGATTTGCTCGGGGTCCTCTCGGGATTCCTCTCCCATCGATGCCAGGGCCTAAGACCTTGTGTGGAGTCGGTGTCGGAAACTGAGAATTCCTCTCTAGTTCTGACATGGATCTTGGGGTACTTCTGGAGTCTCCCCAGGGTAGTCAGTCCTCGTCTCGAGTGGGGGCATGCACGTGCGCTTTCCTCCCGAACTGTAGCAGCAGTGTCGCGCTTCCCTTCGCGTGTATCAAGGGATCTGTGTCTTTCCCTCGAGGCTTTCCCACGAGGCTTTCCCACAGGGCTGTCCCACATGCCACAGTGGTGAGAGTCGATCCTCGGCTTGAAAGTCGAGGCAGTGCAGGGAAAACAGGTTTCCCTGGAATGGACTGAGACATCTGGGGGACTCTGGGAATGGGGCACGACCCTGGAGTTACTCTCGCGTTTCCTGTGGAGAGCGCTTCCACTTGAGATGCGACGGGAACGCCGGGAATTCTTTCCCGACCGCGTAGGGAAAGGATCCCTCCTCTCGAGCTTGGAGGCGGAAACGGGGCTTCTCTGGATGTGGGCGGGACTCTCGTGCTTCCTCTCGAGTGGAAACAATATATCGGGGAACTTCTCGAGTTGCAGCAAGGGTGTGAAGGACCCTTTGGAAGTTCCAGAGGTTAGGTGTGATTAGCCTCGAGACGCCTCAGTGGAAATGGGCCTCATCTCGCCTGGAGGGCAGAACCTCCTGGATTTTCTCGAGTTGCGGCATGTGCTTTCGACTTACGATGGGAACCTCAGGGACCCGCTGTAGTGGCGTCAGGAAAGGCCAGTCCCCATGCGAGTTGCTCGGGGGCCTCTCGGGATTCCTCTCCCGTCGATGCAGAGGCCTAAGATCTTGTGTGGAGCCGGTGCCGGAAAATGAGGATTCCTCTCCAGTGCTGACATGGATCTTGGGGTACTTCTGGAGTCTCCCCAGGGGAGTCAGTCCTCGTCTCAAGTGGGGGAATGCACGTGCACTTTCCTTCCGAGCTGTAGCAGCAGTGTCGCACTTCCCTTCGCGTGGATCAAGGGATCTGTGGCTTTCCCACGAGGCTTTCCCACAGCGCTGTCCCACCTGCCACCGTGGTGTGAGTCGATCCTCGGCTTGAAAGTCGAGGCAGTGCAGGATAAGCAGGTTTCCCTGGAATGCACTGAGACATCTGGGGGACTCTGGGAATGGTGGCACGGCCCTGGAGTTCCTCTCGCCTTTCCTGTGGAGAGCGCCTCCTCTTGAGATGCGACGGGAAACGCCGGGAATTCTTTCCCCACCACGCAGGGAAAGGATCCCTTCTCTCGAGCTTGGAGGCAGAAACGGGGCTCCTCTGGATGTGGGCGGGACTCCCGTGCTTCCTCTCGAGTGGAGTCGGGAATGTTGCGAAACTTCTTGAGTTGCAGCAAGGGTGTGAAGGACCCTTTGGAAGTTCCAGAGTTTAGGTGTGATGAGCCTCGAGACGCCTCAGCGGAAATGGGCCTCATCTCGCCTGGAGGGGAGAACCTCCTGGATTTTCTCGAGTTGTGGCAGGTGCTCTCGACTTACAGGGGACCTCAGGGACCCGCTCTGGTGGCCTCAGGAAAGGCCAGTCCCCATGCGAGTTGTTCGGGGACCTCTGGCAGCTCTCGGGTTTCCTCTCCCGTCGATGCTGGGGCCTAAGACTTGTGTGGAGTCGGTGCCGGAAACTGAGGTTCCTCTCCAGTGCTGACATGGATCTTTGGGTACTTCTGGAGTCTCCCCAGGGAGTCAGTCCTCGTCTCAAGTGGGGGCATGCACGTGCGCTTTCTTCCCGAGCTGTAGCAGCAGTGTCGCCTTCCTTCGCGTGGATCAAGGGATCTGTGGCTTTCCCTCGAGGCTTTCCCATCGAGGCTTGCCACAGTCTGTCCCACGTGCACCGTGGTGTGAGTCGATCCTCGGCTTGAAAGTCGAGGCAGTGCAGGGAAAATAGGTTTCCCTGGAATGGACTGAGACATCTGGGGGACTCTGGGAATGGTGGCACGACCCTGGAGTTCCCTCTCGCGTTTCCTGTGGAGAGCACCTCCTCTTGAGATGCGACGGGAACGCCGGGAATTCTTTCCCGACCACGCAGGGAAAGGATCCCTCTCTCGAGCTTGAGGGCGGAAACGGGGCTCCTCTTGATGTGGGCGGGACTCTCGTGCTTCCTCTCGAGAGAGACGGGTATGTCGGGGAACTTCTTGAGTTGCAGCAAGGATGTGAAGGACCCTTTGTAAGTTCAGAGTTAGGTGTGATTAGCCTGGAGACGCTCAGCAGGAAATGGGCCTCATCTCGCCTGGAGGGGAAGAACCTCCTGGATTTTCTCGAGTTGGGCAGGTGCTCTCGACTTACGACGGGATATCAGGACCCGCTCTGGGGGCCTCAGGAAAGGCCAGTCCCCATGCGATTTGCTCGGGGCCTCTCGGATTCCTCTTCCGTCGATGCTGGGGCCTAAGACTTGTGTGGAGTCGGTGTCAGAACCTGAGGTTTCCTCTCCAGTGCTGGATGGATCTTGGGGTACTTCTGGAGTCTCCCCAGGGAGTCACTCCTCGTCTCGAGTGGGGCATGCACGTGCGCTTTTCTTCCGGAGCTGTAGCAGCAGTGTCATGCTCCCTTCGCGTGATTCAAGGGATCAGTGGCTTTCCCTCGAGAGGCTTTCCCATCTTTCCCACGAGGCTTTCCCACGAGCTGTCCCACGTGCCACCGTGGTGTGAGTCGATCCTCGGCTTGAAAGTCGAGGCAGTGCAGGGAAAACAGGTTTCCCTGGAATGACTGAGACATCTGGGGGACTCTGGGAATGGTGGCATGACCCTGGAGTTCCTCTCGCTTTCCTGTAGAGAGCGCCTCCTCTTGAGATGCGACGCAACGGCCGGGAATTCTTTCCGACGACCAGGGAAAGGATCCCTCTTCTCGAGCTTGGAGGCGGAAACTGGGCTCCTCTGGATTGGGCGGGACTCTCGTGCTTCCTCT
>NW_017194724.1:0-9209 GCF_001704415.2 Capra hircus
CGAGAATTCTTTCCCGAACACGCAGGGAAAGGATCCCTCATCTCGAGCTTCAAGGAGGAAAAGGGCCTCCTCTGGATGTGCAAGGGACGCTCGCGGTTCCACTCGAGTGGACAAGGGTATGTCGGGGAACTTCTTGAGTTGCAGCAAGGGTGTGAAGGACCCTATGGAAGTTCCCAAAGGTAGATGTGATTAGCTCGAGTGGCCTCAGCGGAAATGGGCCTCATCTAGCCTGGAGGGGGAGAATCTCCAGGATTTTCTCGAGTTGCGGTAGGTGTTCTCGATTTACGACGGGACCACAGGACCCTATCTGGTGCCTCAGGAAAGGCCACTCTCCGTGCGAGTTGCTTATTGGCCTCTCGGGATTCCTCTCCCTTCAATGCTGGGGCCTAAGACCTTTTGTGAAGTCGGGGCCGTAAACTGAGAATTATTCTCCAGTGCTGACATGGATCTTGGGTACTTCTGGAGTCTCCCCAGGGGAGTCAGTCCTCGTCTCGAGTGGGGGCATGCACGTGCGCTTTCCTCCCGAGCTGTGGAAGCAGTGTACGCTTCCCATCGCGTGGATCAAGGGATCTGTGGCTTTCCCTCGAGGCTTTCGCTCAAGGCTTTCCCACGAGGCTTTCCTACGAGGCTTTACCACAGGGCTGTCCACGTTTGAGTCGATCTTTTGCGCGTGAAAGTCGAGGCAGTTTGGGGAAAACAGGTTCCTCTGAAATGGACTGAGACATCTGGGGACTCTTGGAATGGTGGCCTGACCTGGAGTACCTATCCCTTTCCTGTGGAGAGGGCCTCCTCTTGAGATTGCGATGGGAACCTCGGGAATTCTTTTTTCGACCAAGTAGGGAAAGGATCTCATCTCGAGCAAAGAGGCGGAACGGGGCTCCTTTGGATGTGGGCGGGACCCTTCTGCTTCCTATCGAGTGCATACGGGTACATCGGGGAACTTCTTGAGTTGCAGCAAGGGTGTGAAGGAACCTTTGGACGGTCCAGGGGGTAGGTGTGATTGGCCTCGAGATGCTTCCGCAATAATGGCGCCTCTGCTCGCCTGGAGGGGAGAACCTCCAGGATTTTCTCGACTTGCGGCAGGTGCTCTCGACTTACGACGGGGACCTCAGGGACCCGCTCTGGTGGCCTCAGGAAAGGCAGGTCCCATGCGAGTTGTTAGGGGACCTCCCTGGATTCCTCTACCGTAGATGCCGGAACCTAAGACCTTGTCTGGAGTTGGGGCCGGAACCTGAGGATTCCTCTCCAGGCCTGACATGGATCTTGGGTACTTCTGGAGTCTCCCCAGGCGATTCAGTCCTCATCTCGAGTGGGGACATGCACGTGCGCTTTCCTCCGAGCTCTAGCACCAGTGTCAGTCTTCCCGGCCCGACGATCAAGGGATCTGTGGCTTTCCATCTGGGCATTCCACCAAGTTTTCCAAACAGGCTTTCCCACAGGGCTGTCCAAGTGCCACCGTTGTGTGGGTCGATCATCTGCGTGAATGTCCAGGCAGTGCAGGGAAAACAGGTTTCCATGGAATGGACTGAGACATCTGGGGACTCTGGGAATGGTGGCACGACCCTGGAGTTCCTCTGGCCTTTCCTGTGGAGAGCGCATGTTCTTGAGATGCGACGGGAACACCGGGAATTCTTTCCCGACCACACACGGAAAGGATCCCCCGTCTCGAGCTAGGAGGCGAAACGGGGCTCCTCTGGATGTGGGCGGGACTCTCGTCCTTCCTCTCGAGTGGAGACGGGTATGTCGGGGAACTTCTTTGAGTTGCAGCAAGGGTGTGAAGGACCTTTGGAAGTTCCTGAGGTTAGGTGTGATTAGCCTCGAGACACCTCAGCGGAAATGGGCCTCATCTCGCCTGGAGGGAGAACCTCCTGGATTTTCTCGAGTTGTGGCAGGTGCTCTGGACTTACGACGGGGACCACAGGGACCCGCTCTGGTGGCCTCAGGAAAGGCCAGTCCCCATGCGAGTTGCTCGGGGCCTCTCGGATTCCTCTCCCGTCGATGCGGGCCTAAGACCTTGTGTGGATCCGTGCCGGAACCAGAGGATTCCTCTCCAGTGCTGACATGGATCTTGGGGTTCTTCTGGAGTCTCCCCAGGGGAGTCAGTCCTCGTTAGGAGTGGGGGCATGCACGTGCGGTTTCCTCCCGAGCTGTAGCAGCGGCGGTCATGCTTCCCTTCGCGTGGATCAAGGGATCTATGAGGCTTTCCATCGAGGCTTTCCCACAGGATTGTCCCACGTGCCACCGTGGTGTGAGTCGATCCTCGTCCTGAAAGTCCAGACAGTGCAGGGAAAACAGGTTTCCCTGGAATGGACTGAGACATCTGGGGTACTCTGGGAATGGTGGCACGACCCTGGAGTTCCTCTCAACTTTCCTGTGGAGAGCGCCTACTCTTGAGATGCGACGGGAACGCGGGAATTCTTTACCGAACACGAAGGGAAAGGATCCCACCTCTCGAGCTAGGAGACGGAAACGGGGCTCCTCTGGATGTGGGGCGGGACTCTCGTTCTTCTCTCGAGTGGAGACGGGTATGTCGGGGAACTTCTTTGAGCTGCAGCAAGGGTGTGAAGGACGCTTTGGAAGTTCCAGATCTTAGGTGTGATTAGCGTTGAGACACCTCAGCGCAAATGGGCCTCATCTCGCCTTTAAGGACGCCAAGATCCATGTCAGCACTGGAGAGGAATCCTCAGGTTCCGGCACGACTCCACACAAGGACTTAGGCCCCGGCATCGACGGGAGAGGAATCCGAGAGGCCCCCGAGCAACTTCACATGAGGGAATGGCCTTTCCTGAGGCCACCAGAGCGGGTCCCTCAGGTCCCTCGGTCTTAAGTCGAGATCACCTGTCCCAACTCGAAAAAAATCCAGGAGGTTCTCCCCTCCAGGCGAGATGAGGCCCATTTCCGCTGAGGCGTCTCCAGGCTAATCACACCTAAACCTCTGGAACTTCCAAAGGGTTCTTCACACCCTTGCTGCAACTCAAGAAGTTCCCCGACATTCCAGTCTCCACTCGAGAGGAAGCACGAGAGTCCCGCCCACACCCAGAGGAGCCCCGTTTCCGCCTCACAGCTAGAGAGGAGGTATCCTTTCCCTGCGTGGTCGGGAAAGAATTCCCGGTCTTCCCGTCACAACTCAAGAGGAGGCGCTCTCAACAGGAAAGGTGAGAGGAACTCCAGGGTCGTGCCACCATTCCAGAGTACCCAGATATCTCAGTCAATTCCAGGGAAACCTGTTTTCCCTGCACTGCCTCGACTTTCAAGCCGAGGATCGACTCACAGCACGGTGGCACGTGGGACAGCCCTGTGTGAAAGCCTCGTGAGATAGCCACTGATCCCTTGATCCACTCGACGGGAAGAATGACACTGCTGCTACAGCTCGGGAGGAAAGCGCTCTCAATGCCCCCACTCGAATAAGGACTGACTCCCCTGGGGAGATTCCCGAAGAACCCCAAGATCCATGTCAGCACTGGAGAGGAATCCTCAGGTTCCAGTACCGGACCCACACAAGGTCTTAGGCCCCGGCATCGATGGGAGAGGAATCCCGAGAGGCCACCGAGCAACTCCCATGGGGACTGGCCTTTCCTGCGGCCAACAGAGCGGGTCCCTGAGGTCCCCGTCGTAAGTCGAGAGCACCTGCCGCAACTCGGAGAAAATCCAGGAGCTTCTCCCATCCAGGCGAGATGAGGCGCATTTCCGCTGAGGCGTCTAGAGGCTAATTGCACCTAACATCTGGAACTTCCAAAAGGTTCTTCACACCCTTTCTGCAACTGAATAAGTTCCCCGACATACTCGCCTCCACCCGAGAGGAAGCACGAGAGTCCCGCCCACATCCAGAGGAGCCCCGATTCCGTCTCATAGCTCGAGAGGAGGGATCATTTCCCTGCGTGGTCGGGAAAGAATTTCCGGCGTTCCCGTCGCATCTCAAGAGGAGGCGCTCTCCACAGGAAAGTTGAGAGGAACTCTAGAGTCTGGCCACCATTCCCAGAGTCCCCCAGTTGTCTCAATCCATTCCCTGCACTACCTCGACTTTCAAGCCGAGGATCGACTCACACCTCGGTGGCACGTGGGACAGCCCTGTGGGAAAGCCTCGTGGGAAAGCCTCGTGGAAAAGCCTCGAGCGAAAGCCACAGCTCCCTTGATCCACGCGAAGGGAAGAGTGACACTGCTGCTACAGCTCGAGAGGAATGCGCACGTGCAGGCCCCCACTCGAGACGAGGACTGACGCCCCTCGGGTGACTCCAGAAGTACCCCTAGATCCATGTCGGGACTGGAGAGCAATCCTCAGGGTCCGGCACAGACTCCACACAAGGTCTTATGCCCCAGGATCGACAGGAGAGGAATCCCGAGAGGCCCCCAAGCAACTCGCATGGGGACTGGCCTTTCTTGAGGCCAACAGAGCGGGTCCCTGCGGTCCCCATCGAAAGTGGAGAGCCCCTGCCGCAACTCGGGAAAATCCAGGAGGTTCTCCCCTCCAGGCGAGATGAGGCCCATTTCCGCTGAGGTGTCTTGAGGCTAATCACACCTAAACCTCTGGAACTTCCAAAGGGTCCTTCACACCCTACTGCAACTCAAGAAGTTCCCCACATACCCGTCTCCAATTGAGAGGAAGCCGCGAGTCCCGCCCACATCCAGAGGAGACCCGTTTCTGCCTCCTAGCTCGAGAGGATGGATCCTTTCCGTGCGTGTTCGGGAAAGAATTCCCGGTGTTCCCGTCGCATTCTCAAATAGGAGGAGCTCTCCACAGGAAAGGCGAGAGGAACTCCAGGGTCGTGCCACCATTCCCAGTGTCCCCTAGATATCTCAGTCCCATTCCAGGGAAACCTGTTTTCCCTCACTGCCTCGACTTCAAGCCGTCGATCGACTCACACCATGGTGGCACGTGGGACAGCCCTGTGGAAAAGCCTCGTGGGAAAGCCTCGTGGAAAGCCTCATGGGAAAGCCTCGAGGGAAAGCCACAGATGCTCTGATCCACGCGAAGGGAAGCGTGATATTGCTGCTTCAGCTAGGGAGGAAAGCGCACGTACATGCCCCCACTCGAGACGAGGACTGACTCCCTGGGGAGACTCCAGAAATACCCCAAGATCCATGTCAGCACTGGAGAGGAATCCCCAGGTTCCGGCACCAAATCCCAAAAGGTCTTAGGCACCGGCATCGACGGGAGAGGAATCCCGAGAGGCCCCGAGCAACTGACATGAGGACTGGCCTTTCCTGAGGCCACCAGAGCGGGTCCATGTGGTCCCCGTTGTAAGTCGAGAGCACCTTGCCGCAACTCGAGAAAATCCAGGAGGTTCTCCCCTCCAGGCGAGATGAGGCCCTTTTCCGCTAGGCGTCTTGAGGCTAATCACATCTAACATCTGGAACTTCCAAAGGGTCCCTCACACCCTTGCTGCAACTCAAGAAGTTCTCCGACATACCCGTTTCCATTCGAGAGGAAGCACGAGAGTCCCGCCCACAACCAGAGGAGCCCCATTTCCGGCTCCTATCTCGAGTGGAGGAATCCTTTCCCTGCGTGCGGGGGAAAGAATTCCCCGCGTTCCCGTCGCTACTCAAGCGGAGGCGCTCTCCACAGGAAAGGCGAGAGGAACTCCAGATTCGTGCCACCATTCCCAGAGTCCCCCAGATGACTCAGTCCATTCCAGGGGAAACCTGCTTTTCCCTGCACTGCCTCGACTTTCAAGCCGAGGATCGACTCACACCACGGTGGTACGTGGGACAGCCCTGTGGGAAAGCCTCGTGGGAAAGGCCTCCTGGGAAAGCCTCGAGGGAAAGCCACAGATCCATTGATCCACGCGAAGGGCAGCGCTACACTGGCAGCTACAGCTCGGGAGGAAATGGCACGTGCATGCCCCCACTCGAGACGAGGACTGACTCTCCTGGGGAGACTCCAAAAGTACCCCAAATCCATGTCAGCACTCGAGAGGAATCCTCAGGTTCCGGCACCGAGTCCAAACAAGATCTTAGGCCCCGGAATCGACGGGAGAGGAAACCGAGAGGCCGCCGAGCAACTCGCATGGGGACTGGCCTTTCCTGAGGCCACCAGAGCGGGTCCCTGAAGTTCCGGTCGTAAGTCGAGAGCACCTGCCGCAACTCGAGAAAATCCAGGAGGTTATCCCCTCCAGGCGAGATGAGGCCCATTTGCGCTGAGGCATCTCGAGGCTAATCACATCTAACCTCTGGAACTACCAAAGGGTCCATCACACCCTTGCTGCAACTCAAGAAGTTCCCCGACACACCCGTCTCCACTCGAGAGGAAGCTCGAGAGTTCCGCCCACATCCAGAGGAGCCCCGTTTCCGCCTCCTAGCTCGAGAGGAGGGATCCTTTCCCTGCGTTGTCGGGAAAGAATTCCCCGCGTTCCCGTCGCTTCTCAAGAGGAGGCGCTCTCCACAGGAAAGGCGAAAGGTACTCCAGAGTCGTGCCACCATTCCCATAGACCCCAGATGTCTCAGTCCATTCCAGGGAAACCTGTTTTCCCTGCACGGGCTCTACTTTCAAGCCGAGGAATGACTCACAACACGGTGGTACGGGGGACAGCCCTGTGGGAGAGCCTCGTGGGAAAGCCTCGTGGGAAAGCCACGAGGGAAAGCCACAGATCCCTTGATCCACGGGAAGGAAGGGCGACACTGCTGCTACAGCTCGGGAGGAAAGCGCACGTGCATGCCCGCCACTCGAGACGAGGACTGACTCCCCTGGAGAGACTCCAGAAGTACCCCAAGATACATGTAAGCACTGGAGAGGAATCCTCAGGTTCAGCACCGGAATCCACTCATGATCTTAGGCCCCAGCATCGACGGGAGAGGAATGCTGAGAAGCCCCCGAGCAACTCGCATGGGGACTGGCCATCCCTGAGGCCACCTGAGCGGATCCCTGAGGTCCCCGTCGTAAGCCGAGATCACCTGCCGCAACTCGAGAAAATCCAGGAGGTTCTCCCCTCCAGGCGAGCTGAGGCCCATTTTCGCTGAGGCGTCTCGAGGCTAATCACATCTATCATCTGGAACTTCCAAAGGGTCTTTCACACCCTTGCTGCAACTCAAGAAGTTCCCCGACATACCCGTCTCCACTCGAGATGAAACACGAGAGTCCCGCCCACATCCAGAGGAGCCCCGTTTATGCCTCCTAGCTCGAGAGGAGGGATCCTTTCCCTGCGTGGTGAGGAAAGAATTCCCCGCGTTCCCGTTGCATCTCAAGAGGAGGCGCTCTCCACAGGAAAGGCGAGAGGAACTCCAGGGTCGTGCCACCATTCCCATAGACCCCAGATGTCTCAGTCCATTCAAGGGAAACCTGTTTTCCCTGCACTGCCTCGACTTTCAAGCCGAGGATCGACTCACACCACGGTGGCACGTGGGACAGCCCTGTGGGAAAGCCTCGAGGGATAGCCTCGTGGGAATGCTTCCTGGGAAAGCCGTGGGAATACCTCAATGGGAAAGCCACAGATCCCTTGATCCATACCGAATGGGAAGCGCGACACTGCTGCTACAGCTCGGGAGGAAAGGCGCACGTGCATGCCCGCTCTGGAGACGAGGACTGACTTCTCTGGGGAGACTCCAGAAAGTACCCCAAGATCCATGTCAGCACTGGAGCGGAATCCTCAGGTTCGGGCCGACTCCACGCTAAGGTCTTAGGCCCCAGCATCGACAGGACAGGAATCCCGACAGGCCCCCGAGCAACTCGCATGGGGCCTGGCCTTTCCTGATGGCCACCAGAGCGGGTCCCTGAGATCCCCGACGTAAGTCGAGAGCACCTGTCGCAACTCGAGTAATCCAGGAGGTTCTACCCTCCAGGCGAGATGAGGCCCATTTCCGCTGAGGCGTCTTGAGGCTAATCACATCTAACATCTGGAACTTCCAAAGGGTCCCTCACACCTTGCTGCAACTCAAGAAGTTCCCGACATACCCGTACTCCATTCGAGAGGAAGCACGAGAGTCCCGCCCACAACCAGAGGAGCACCGATTTCCGTCTCCTAGCTCGAGAGGAGGAATCCATTTCCCTGCGTGGTCGGGAAAGAATTGCCGGCGTTTCCGTCGCATCTCAAGAGGAGGCCGCTCTGCCACAGGAAAGGCTGAGAGGAACTCCAGGGTCGTGCACCATTCCCAGAGTCCCCGAGATGTCTCCAGTCCATTCCAGGGAAACCTGTTTTCCCTGCACTGCCATCGACTTTCAAGCCGAGGATCGACTCACACCACGGTGGCACGTGGGACAGCCCTGTGGGAAAGCCTCGAGGTATAGCCCGTGGGAAAGCCTCCTGGGAAAGCCTCCTGGGAAAGCCTCAAAGGAAAGCCACAGATCCCTTGATCCACGGGAAGGGAAGCGCGACACTGCTGCTACAGCTTGGGAGGAAAGGGCCACGTGCATGCCCCAACTCGAGACGAGGACTGGCTCCCCTGGGGAGACTCCAGAAGTACCCCAAGATCCATGTCAGCACTGGATAGGAATCCTCAGGTTCCAGCAACAATTCCACACAAGGTCTTAGGCCCTGGCATCGACTGGAGAGGAATCCGAGAGGCCCCTGAGCAACTCGCATGTGGACTGGCCTTTCCTGAGGCCACCAGAGCGGGTCCCTGAGGTCCCCGACGTAAGTCGAGAGCACCTGCGCAACTCTAGAAAATCCAGGAGGTTCTACCCTCCAGGCTAGATGAGGCCATTTCCGCTGAGCGTCTCGAGGCTAATCACACCTAACCTCTGGAACTTCGAACGGGTCCTTCACACCCTTGCTGCAACTCAAGAAGTTCCCCGACATACCCATCTCCACTCGAGAGGAAGCACGAGAGTCCCGCCCACATCCAGTGGAGCCCCGTTTCCGACTCCTAGCTCGAGAGGCAGGGATCCTTTCCCTGCGTCGTCGGGAAAGAATTTCCGTCGTTCCCGTCGCATTTCAAGCGGAGGCGCAATCCAAAGGAAAGGCGAGAGGAACTCCAGGGTCGTGCCACCATTCCCAGAGTCCCCCAGATTCTCATTCCATTCCAGGGAAACCTGTTTTCCCTGCATTGCCTCGACTTTCAAGCCGGAGGATCGACTCACACCACCGTGGCACGTGGGACAGCCCTGTGGGGAAAGTCTCGTGGGAATTGCCTCGTGGGAAAGCCTCGAGGGAAAGCCACAGATCCATTGATCCACGCGAAGGGAAGCGTGACAACGCTGCTACAGCTCGGAGAAAAGCGCACGTGCATTCCCCTCTCGAGACGAGGACTGACTCCCCTGGGGAGACTCCAGAAGTACC
>NW_017194725.1:0-20664 GCF_001704415.2 Capra hircus
GCGAGTTGCTCGGGGCCTCTCGGGATTTCTGCCCCGTCGATGCCGGGGGCCTAAGATCTTGTGTGGACTCGGTGCCGGAATCTGAGATTCCTCTCCAGTGCTGACATGGATCTTGGTGTACTTCTGGAGTCTCCCGAGAGAGTCAGTCCTCGTCTCGAGTGGGGACATGCACGTGCGCTTTCCTCCCGAGCTGTAGCAGCAGTGTCACGCTTCCCTTGCTTGGATAAAGGATCTGTGGCTTTCCCTCGAGGCTTTCCCACGAGGCTTTCCCACGAGGCTTCCCACAGGGCTGTCCCAAGTGCCACCGTGGTGTGAGTCGATCCTCGGTTTGAAAGTCAGGCAGTGTAGGGAAAACAGGTTTCCCTGGATGGACTGAGACATCTGGGGACTCTGGGAATGGTGCACCACCCTGGAGTTCCTCTCGCCTTTCTGTGGAGAGCGCCTCCTCTTGAGATGCGACGGAAACGCCGGGAATTCTTCCCGACACGCAGGGAAAGGATCCCTCCTCTCGAGCTAGGAGGCGGAAACGGGCTCCTCTGGATGTGGGCGGAACTCTCCGTGCTTGCTCTCGAGTGGAGACGGGTATGTCGGGAACTTCTTGAGTTGCAGTCAAGGGTGTGAAGGACCCTTTGGAAGTTCCAGAGTGTTAGATGTGATTAGCCTCGAGACGCCTCAGCGGAAATGGGCCTCATCTCGCCTGGAGGGGAGAACCTCCTGGATTTTCTCGAGTTGCGGCAGGTGCTCTCGACTTACGACGGGGACCTCAGGGACCCGCTCTGGTGGCCTCAGGAAAGGTCCAGCTCCCATGCGAGTTGCTCGGGGGCCTCTCGGGATTCCTCTCCCGTCGATGGCCGGCGGCCTAAGACCTTGTGTGGAGTCGGTGCCGGAACCTGAGGATTCCTCTCCAGTGCTGACATGGATCTTGGGGTACTTCTGGAGTCTCCCCAGGGAGTCAGTCCTCGTCTCGATTGGGGGCATGCACTGTGCAATTTCCTCCCGAGCTGTAGCAGTCAGTGTCACGCTTCCCTTCGCGTGGATCAAGGGATCTGTGGCTTTCCCTCAGAGGCTTTCCACGAGGCTTTCCCACGACTTACCCACGGGCTGTCCCACGTGCCACCGTGGTGTGAGTCGATCCTCGGCTTGAAAGTCGAGCAGTGCAGGGAAAACAGGTTTCCCTGGAATGGACTGAGACATCTGGGGACGTCTGGGAATGGTGGCACGACCCTGGAGTTCCTCTCGCCTTTCCTGTGGAGAGCGCCTCCTCTTGAAGATGCGACGGGAACGCCGGGAATTCTTTCCCGACCACGCAGGGAAAGGATCCCTCCTCTCGAGCTAGGAGGCGGAAACGGGGCTCCTCTGGATGTGGGCGGGACTCTCGTGCTTCCTCTCGAGTGGAGACGGGTATGTCCGGGAACTTCTTGAGTTGCAGCAAGGGTGTGAAGGACCCTTTGGAAGTTCCAGATGTTAGATGTGATTAGCCTCAGACGCCTCAGCGGAAATGGGCCTCATCTCGCCTGGAGGGGAGAACCTCCTGGATTTTCTCGAGTTGCGGCAGGTGCTCTCGACTTACGACGGGGACCTCAGGGACCCGCTCTGGTGGCCTCAGGAAAGGCCAGTCCCCATGCGAGTTGCTCGGGGCCTCTCGGGATTCCTCTCCCGTCGATGCCGGGGCCTAAGATCTTGTGTGGAGTCGGTGCCGAACCTGAGGATTCCTCTCCAGTGCTGACATGGATCTTGGGTACTTCTGGAGTCTCCCAGGGGAGTCAGTCCTCGTCTCGAGTGGGGGCATGCACGTGCGCTTTCCTCCCGAGCTGTAGCAGCAGTGTCACGCTTCCCTTCGCGTGGATCAAGGGATCTGTGGCTTTCCTCGAGGCTTTCCCACGAGGCTTTCCCACGAGGCTTTCCCACAGGGCTGTCCCACGTGCCACCGTGGTGTGAGTCGATCCTCGGCTTGAAAGTCGAGGCAGTGCAGGGAAAACAGGTTTCCCTGGAATGGACTGAGACATCTGGGGACTCTGGGAATGGTGGCACGACCCTGGAGTTCCTCTCGCCTTTCCTGTGGAGAGCGCCTCCTCTTGAGATGCGACGGGAACGCCGGGAATTCTTTCCCGACACGCAGGGAAAGGATCCCTCCTCTCGAGCTAGGAGGCGGAAACGGGGCTCCTCTGGATGTGGGCGGGACTCTCGTGCTTCCTCTCGAGTGGAGACGGGTATGTCGGGAACTTCTTGAGTTGCAGCAAGGGTGTGAAGGACCCTTTGGAAGTTCCAGAGGTTAGGTGTGATTAGCCTCGAGACGCCTCAGCGGAAATGGGCCTCATCTCGCCTGGAGGGGAGAACCTCCTGGATTTTCTCGAGTTGCGGCAGGTGCTCTCGACTTACGACGGGGACCTCAGGGACCCGCTCTGGTGGCCTCAGGAAAGGCCAGTCCCCATGCGAGTTGCTCGGGGCCTCTCGGGATTCCTCTCCCGTCGATGCCGGGGCCTAAGATCTTGTGTGGAGTCGGTGCCGGAAACCTGAGGATTCCTCTCCAGTGCTGACATGGATCTTGGGGTACTTCTGGAGTCTCCCCAGGGAGTCAGTCCTCGTCTCGAGTGGGGGCATGCACGTGCGCTTTCCTCCCGAGCTGTAGCAGCAGTGTCACGCTTCCCTTCGCGTGGATCAAGGAATCAGTGGCTTTCCTCGAGGCTTTCCCACGAGGCTTTCCCACGAGGCTTTCCCACAGGGCTGTCCCACGTGCCACCGTGGTGTGAGTCGATCCTCGGCTTGAAAGTCGAGGCAGTGCAGGGAAAACAGGTTTCCCTGGAATGGACTGAGACATCTGGGGGACTCTGGGAATGGTGGCACGACCCTGGAGTTCCTCTCGCCTTTCCTGTGGAGAGCGCCTCCTCTTGAGATGCGACGGGAACGCCGGGAATTCTTTCCCGACCACGCAGGGAAAGGATCCCTCCTCTCGAGCTAGGAGGCGGAAACGGGGCTCCTCTGGATGTGGGCGGGACTCTCGTGCTTCCTCTCGAGTGGAGACGGGTATGTCGGGAACTTCTTGAGTTGCAGCAAGGGTGTGAAGGACCCTTTGGAAGTTCCAGAGGTTAGGATGTGATTAGCCTCGAGACGCCTCAGCGGAAATGGGCCTCATCTCGCCTGGAGGGGAGAACCTCCTGGATTTTCTCGAGTTGCGGCAGGTGCTCTCGACTTACGACGGGGACCTCAGGGACCCGCTCTGGTGGCCTCAGGAAAGGCCAGTCCCCATGCGAGTTGCTCGGGGCCTCTCGGGATTCCTCTCCCGTCGATGCCGGGGCCTAAGATCTTGTGTGGAGTCGGTGCCGGAACCTGAGGCATTCCTCTCCAGTGCTGACATGGATCTTGGGGTACTTCTGGAGTCTCCCCAGGGGAGTCAGTCCTCGTCTCAAGTGGGGCATGCACGTGCGCTTTCCTCCCGAGCTGTAGCAGCAGTGTCATGCTTCCCTTCGCGTGGATCAAGGGATCAGGGCTTTCCCTCGAGGCTTTCCACGAGGCTTTCACACGAGGCTTTCCCACAGGGCTGTCCCACGTGCCACCGTGGTGTGAGTCGATCCTCGGCTTGAAAGGTCGAGGCAGTGCAGGGAAAACAGTTTTCCCTGGAATGGACTGAGACATCTGGAGGACTCTGGGAATGGTGGCACGACCCTGGAGTTCCTCTCGCCTTTCCTGTGGAGAGCGCCTGCCTCTTGAGATGCGACTGGAACGCCGGGAATTCTTTCCCGACCACGCAGGGAAAGGATCCCTCCTCTCGAGCTAGGAGGCGGAAACGGGGCTCCTCTGGATGTGGCGGGACTCTCGTGCTTCCTCTCGAGTGGAGACGGGTATGTCGGGGAACTTCTTGAGTTGCAGCAAGGGTGTGAAGGACCCTTTGGAAGTTCCAGAGTTAGGATGTGATTAGCCTCGAGACGCCTCAGCGGAAATGGGCTCATCTCGCCTGGAGGGGAGAACCATCCTGCAATTTTCTCGAGTTGCGGCAGGTGCTCTCGACTTACGACGGGGACCTCAGGGACCCGCTCTGGTGGCCTCAGGAAAGGCCAGTCCCCATGCGAGTTGCTCGGGGGCCTCTCGGGATTCCTCTCCCGTCGATGCCGGGCCTAAGATCTTGTGTGGATGTCGGTGCCAGGAATCTGAGCATTCCTCTCCAGTGCTGACATGGATCTTGGGGTATTTCTGGAGTCTCCCTAGGGGAGTCAGTCCTCGTCTCGAGTGGGGGCATGCACGTGCGCTTTCCTACCGAGCTTTAGCAGCAGTGTCACGCTTCCCTTCGCTTGGATCAAGGGATGCTGTGGCTTTCCTCGGCTTTCCCAGCGAGGCTTTCCCACAGGGATGTCCCACGTGCCACCAGTTGTGTGAGTCGATCCTCGGCTTGAATGTCGAGGCAGTGCAGGGAAAACCAGGTTTCCCTGGAATGGACTGAGACATCTTGGGGACTCTGGGAATGGTGGCACGACCCTGGAGTTCCTCTCGCATTTTCTGTGGAGAGCGCCTCCACTTGAAATGCGACGGGAACGCCGGGAATTCTTTCCCGACCACGCAGGGAAATGATCCCTCCTCTCGAGCTAGGAGACCGGAACGGGGCTCCTCTGGATGTGGCGGGACTCTCGTGCTTCCTCTCGAGTGGAGACGGGTATGTCGGGGAAACTTCTTGAGTTGCAACAAGGGTGTGAAGGACCCTTTGGAAGTTCCAGAGTTTAGGTGTGATTAGCCTCGATGACGCCTCAGCAGAAATGGGCCTCATCTCGCCTGGAGGGGAGAACCTCCTGGATTTTCTCGAGTTGCGGCAGGTGCTCTCGACTTACGATGGGGAACCTCAGGGACCCTGCTCTGGTGGCCTCAGGAAAGGCCAGTCCCTATGCGAGTTGCTCCGGGGCCTCTCGGGATTTCCTCTCCCGTCGATGCCTGGGGCCTAAGACCTTGTGTGGAGTCAGTGCCGGAACCTGAGTATTCCTCTCCAGTGCTGACATGGATCTTGGGGTAATTCTGGAGTCTCCCCAGGGGAGTCAGTCCTCGTCTCGAGTGGGGGTATGCACGTGCGCTTTCCTCCCGAGCTGTAGCAGCAGTGTCACGCTTCCCTTCGAGTGGATCAACGGATCTGTGGCTTTACCCTCGAGGCTTTCCCACGAGGCTTTCCCACAGGGCTGTCCCACGTGCCACCGTTGGTGTGAGTCGAATCCTCAGCTTGAAAGTCGACGCAGTGCAGGGAAAACAGGTTTCTCCTGGAATGGACTGAGACATCTGGAGGACTCTGGGAATGGTGGCACGACCCTGGAGTTCCTCTCGCCTTTCCTGTCTGAGAGCGCCTCCTCTTGAGATGCGACGGGAAACGCCGGGAATTCTTTCCCTAGCCACGCAGGGAAAGGATCCCTCCTCGTCGAGCTAGGAGGCGGAAACGGGTCTCCTCTGGATGTGGGCGGGACTCTAGTGCTTCCTCTCGAGTGGGGACGGGTATGTCGGGGAACTTCTTGAGTTGCAAAAAGGGTGTGAAGGACCCTTTGGAAGTTCCAGAGGTTAGGTGTGAATATCCTCGAGACGCCTCAGCGGAAATGGGCCTCATCTCGCCTGGAGGGAAGAACCTCCTGGATTTTCTCGAGTTGAAGCAGGTGCTCTCGACTTACGACGGGGACCACAGGGACCCGCTCTGGTGGCCTCAGGAAAGGCCAGTCCCCATGCGAGTTGCTCGAGGGCCTCTCGGGTTTCCTCTCCCGTCAATGCCGGGGCCTAAGACCTTGTGAGGAGTCAGTACCGGAAACTGAGTATTCCTCTCCAGTGCTGACATGCATCTTGGGGTACTTCTGGAGTCTCCCCAGGGGAGTCAGTCCTCGTCTCGAGTGGGGGCATGAAAGTGCACTTTCCTCCCGAGCTGTAGCAGCACTGTCGCGCTTCCCTTCGCTTGGATAAAGTGATCTGTGGCTTTCCCTCGAGGCTTTCCCAGGAGGCTTTCCCACGAGGCTTTCCCACAGGGCTGTCCCACGTGCCACCGTGGTGTGAGTCGATCCTCGCCTTGAAAGTCGAGGCAGTGCAGGGAAAACAGGTTTCCCTGGAATGGACTGAGACATCTGGGGAACTCTGGGAATGGTGGCACGACCCTGGAGTTCCTCAGGCCTTTCCTGTGGAGAGTGCCTCCTCTTGAGATGCGACGGGAACACCGGGAATTCTTTCCCGACCACGCAGGGAAAGGATCCCTCGTTTCGAGCTAGGAGGCAGAAACGGGGCTCCTCTGGAAGTGGGACGGACTCTCGTGCTTCCTCTTCAGTGGAGACGGGTATATCAGGGAACTTCTTGAGTTGCAGCAAGGGTGTGAAGGACCCTTTGGAAGTTCCAGATGTTAGATGTGATTAGCCTCAAGTCGCCTCAGCGGAAATGGGCCTCATCTTGCCTGGAGGGGAGAACCTCCTGGATTTTCTCGAGTTGCGGCAGGTGCTCTCGACTTACGACGGGGACCTCAGGGACCCGCTCTGGTGGCCTCAGGAAAGGCCAGTCCCCATGCGAGTTTCTCGGGGGCCTCTCGGGATTCCTCTCCCGTCGATGCCGGGGCCTAAGATCTTGTGTGGACTCGGTGCCGGAATCTGAGGATTCCTCTCCAGTGCTGACATGGATCTTGGTGTACTTCTGGAGTCTCCCGAGAAGAGTCAGTCCTCGTCTCGAGTGGGGACATGCACGTGCGCTTTCCTCCCGAGCTGTAGCAGCAGTGTCACGCTTCCCTTTGCTTGGATAAAGGGATCTGTGGCTTTCCCTCGAGGCTTTCCCACGAGGCTTTCCCACGAGGCTTTCCCACAGGGCTGTCCCAAGTGCCACCGTGGTGTGAGTCGATCCTCGGTTTGAAAGTCAAGGCAGTGTAGGGAAAACAGGTTTCCCTGGAATGGACTGAGACATCTGGGGGACTCTGGGAATGGTTGCACCACCCTGGAGTTCCTCTCGCCTTTTCTGTGGAGAGCGCCTCCTCTTGAGATGCGACGGAAACGCCGGGAATTCCTTCCCGACCACGCAGGGAAAGGATCCCTCCTCTCGAGCTAGGAGGCGGAAACGGGGCTCCTCTGGATGTGGGCGGAACTCTCGTGCTTGCTCTCGAGTGGAGACGGGTATTTCGGGTAACTTCTTGAGTTGCATCAAGGGGTGAAGGACCCTTTGGAAGTTCCAGAGGTTAGGTGTGATTAGCCTCGAGAAGCCTCAGCCCAATAGGGCCTCATCTCGCCTGGAGGGGAGAACCTCCTGGATTTTCTCGAGTTTGGCAGGTGCTCTCGACTTAAGATGGGGACCTCAGGGACCCGCTCTGGTGGCCTCAGGAAAGGCCAGTCCCCATGCGAGTTGCTTGAGGGCCTCTCGGGAATCCTCTCCCTTCGATGCCCGGGCCTAAGACCTTGAGTAGAGTCGGTGCCGGAACCTGAGGATTCCTCTCCAGTGCTGACATGGATCTTCGGGTACTTCCGGAGTCTCCCCAGGGGAGTCAGTCCTCGTCTCGCGTGGGGGCATGCACGTGCGCTTTCCTCGCGAGATGTAGCAGCAGTGTCACGCTTCCCTTCGCGTGGATCAAGGGATCTGTGGCTTTCCCGCGGGGCTTTCCCACAGCGATGTCCCACGTGCCACAGTCGTGTGAGTCGATCCTCGGCTTGAAAGTCGAGGCAGTGCAGGGAAAACAGGTTTCCCTGGAATGCACTGAGACATCTGGGTGACTCTGGGAATGGTAGCACGACCCTAGAGTTCCTCTCGCATTTTCTGTGGAGAGCGCCTCCTCTTGAAATGCGACGGGAACGCCGGGAATTCTTTCCAGACCACGCAGGGAAAGGATCCCTCCTCTCGAGCAAGGAGGCGGACACGGGGCTCCTCTGGATGTGGGCGGGACTCTCGTGCTTCCTCTCGAGTGGAGACGGGTATGCCCGGGAACGTCTTGAGTTGCAGCAAGGGTGTGAAGGACCCTTTGGAAGTTCCAGAGGTTCGGTGTGATTAGCCTCAAGACGCCTCAGCGGAAATGGGCCTCATCTCGCCTGGAGGGGAGAACCTCCTGGATTTTCTCGAGTTGCGGCAGGTGCTCTCGACTTACGACGGGGACTTCAGGGGCCTGCTCTGGTGGCCTCAGGAAAGGCCAGTCCCCATGCGAGTTGCTCGGGTGCCTCTCGGGATTCCTCTCCCGTCGATGCCAGGGCCTAAAATCTTGTGTGGAGTCGGTGCCGAAACCTGAGCATTCCTCTCCAGTGCTGACATGGATCTTGGGGAACTTCTGGAGTCTCCTCATGTGAGTCAGTCCTCGTCTCGAGAGGGGGAATGCACGTGCGCTTTCCTCCCGAGCTGTAGCAGCAGTGTCACGCTTCCCTTCGCGTGGATCAAGGGATCTGTGGCTTTCCCTCGAGGATTTCCAACGAGGCTTTCCCACGAGGCTTTCCCACAGGGCTGTCCCACGTGCCACCCTGGTGTGAGTCGATCCTCGGCTTGAAATTCGAGGCAGTGCAGGGAAAACAGGTTTCCCTGAAATGGACTGAGACATCTGGGGGACTCTGGGAATGGTGGCCCGACCCTGGAGTTCCTCTCGCCTTTCCTGTGGCGAGCGCATCCTCTTGAGATGCGACGGGAACGCCGGGAATTCTTTCCCGACCACGCAGGAAAGGATCCCACCTCTCGAGCTAGGAGGCGGAAACGGGGCTTCTCTGGATGTGGGCGGGACTTTTGTGCTTCCTCTCGAGTGGAGACGGGTATGTCGGGGAACTTCTTGAGTTGCAGCCAGGGTGTGAAGGACCCTTTGGAAGTTCCAGATGTTAGGTGTAATTTGCCTGGAGGCGCCTCAGCGGAAATGGGCCTCATCTCGCCTGGAGGGGAGAACCTCCTGGATTTTCTCGAGTTGCGGCAGGTGCTCTTGACTTACGACGGGGACCTCAGGGACCCGCTCTGGTGGCCTCAGGAAAGGCCAGTCCCCATGCGAGTTGCTCGGGGGCCTTTCTGGATTCCTCTCCCGTCGATGCCGGGGCCTCAGATCTGGTGTGGTGCCGGTGCCGGAACCTGAGCATTCCTCTCCAGTGCTGACATGGATCTTGGGGTACTTCTGGAGTCTCCCCAGGGGAGTCAGTCCACGGCTCAAGTGGGGCCATGAAAGTGGTCTTTCCTGCAGAGCTGTAGCAGCAGTGTCACCCTACCCTTCGCGTGGATCAAGGAATCAGGGTCTTTCCCTCGAGGCTTTCCCACGAGGCTTTCCCACGAGGCTTTCCCACAGGGCTGTCCCACGTGCCACCGTGGTGTGAGTCGATCCTCGGCTTGAAATTCGACCTAGTGCAGGGAAAACAGGTTACCCTGGAATGGACTGACACATCTGGGGGACTCTGGGAACGTGGCACGACCCTGGAGTTCCTCTTGCCTTTCCTGTGGAGAGCGCCTCCTCTTGAGATGCGAAGGGAACGCCGGGAATTCTTTCCCGAGCAAGCACTGAAAGGATACCTCCTCTCGAGCTAGGAGGCGGAAACGGGGCTCCTCTGGATGTGGGCGGGACTCTCGTGCTTCTTCTTGAGTGGAGACGGGTATGTCCGGGAACTTCTTGAGTTGCAGCAAGGGTGTGAAGGACCCTTTGGAAGTTCCAGATGTTAGATGTGATTAGCCTCGAGACGTCTCTGCGGAAATGGGCCTCATCTCGCCTGGAGGGGAGAACCTCCTGGATTTTCTCGAGTTGGGGCAGGTGCTCTCGACTTACGACGGGGACCTCAGGGACCCGCTCTGGTGGCCTCAGGAAAGGCCAGTCCCCATGCGAGTTGCTCGGGGACCTCTCGGGACTTCTCTCCCTCGATGCCGGGGCCTAAGATCTTGTGTGGAGTGGGTGCCGGAACCTGAGCATGCCTCTCCAGTGCTGACATGGATCTTGGGGTACTTCTGGAGTCTCCCCAGGGGAGTCAGTCCTCGTATCAAATGGGGGCATGCACGTGCGCTTTCCTCCCGAGCTGTAGCAGCAGTGTCATGCTTCCCTTCGCGTGGATCAAGGGATCAGGGGCTTTCCCTCGAGGCTTTCCACGAGGCTTTCACACGAGGCTTTCCCACAGGGCTGTCCCACGTGGACCGTGGTGTGAGTCGATCCTCGGCTTGAAGGTCGAGGCAGTGCAGGGAAAACAGTTTTCCCTGGAATGGACCTAGACATCTGGAGGACTTTGGGAATGGTGGCACGACCCTGGAGTTCCTCTCGCCTTTCCTGTGGAGAGGCCTGCTCTTGAGATGCGACTGGAACGCCGGGAATTCTTTCCCGACCACGCAGGGAAAGGATCCCTCCTCTCGAGTTAGGAGGCGGAAACGGGGCTCCTCTGGATGTGGTCGGGACTCTCGTGCTTCCTCTCGAGTGGAGACGGGTATGTCGGGGAACTTCTTGAGTTGCAGCAAGGGTGTGAAGGACCCTTTGGAAGTTTCAGAGTTAGGTGTGAATAGCCTCGAGACGCCTCAGCGGAAATGGGCTTCATCTCGGTTGGAGGGGAGAACCACCTCAATTTTCTCGAGTTGCGGCAGGTGCTCTCGACTTACGACGGGGACCTCAGGGACCCGCTCTGGTGGCCTCAGGAAAGGCCAGTCCCCATGCGAGTTGCTCGGGGGCCTCTCGGGATTCCTTTCCCGTCGATGCCGGCTCCAAAGATCTTGTGTGGTGTCGGTGCCAGAATCTGAGCATTCCTCTCCAGTGCTGACATGGATCTTGGGGTATTTCTGTAGTCTCCCTAGGGGAGTAAGTCCTCGTTTCGAGTGGGGGCATGCACGTGCGCTTTCCTACCGAGTTTTAGCAGCAGTGTCACGCTTCCCTTCGCTTGGATCAAGGGAGCTGTGGCTTTCCCGCGGGGCTTTCCCACAGGGATGTCCCACGTGCCACAGTTGTGTGAGTCGATCCTCGGCTTGAATGTCGAGGCAGTGCAGGAAAACCGGTTTCCCTGGAATGGACTGAGACATCTTGGGGACTCTGGGAATGGTGGCACGACCCTGGAGTTCCTCTCGCATTTTCTGTGGAGAGCGCCTCCACTTGAAATGCGACGGGAACGCCGGGAATTCTTTCCCGACCACGCAGGGAATTGATCCCTCCATCGAGCTTGGAGACCGGAACGGGGAACATCTGGATGTGGCCGGGACTCTCGTGCTTCCTCTCGAGTGGAGACGGGTATGTCGGGGAAATTCTTGAGTTGCAAAAAGGGTGTGAAGGACCCTTTGGAAGTTCCAGAGTTTAGGTGTGAATAGCCTCGTGACGCCTCAGCAGAAATGGGCCTCATCTCGCCTGGAGGGGAGAACCTCCTTGATTTTCTCGAGTTGCGGCAGGTGCTCTCGACTTACGATGGGGAACTCAGGGACCTGCTCTGGTGGCCTCAGGAAAGGCCAGTCCCTTTGCGAGTTGCTCCGGGGCCTTCGGGTTTCCTCTCCCGTCGATGCTGGGGCCTAAGACCTTGTGTGGAGTCAGTGCCGGAACCTGAGTATTCCTCTCCACTGCTGACATGGATCTTGGGGTAATTCTGGAGTCTCCCCAGGGGAGTCAGTCCTCGTCTCGAGTGGGGGTATGCACGTGCGCTTTCCTCCCGAGCTGTAGCAGCAGTGTCACGCTTCCCTTCGAGTGGATCAACGGATCTGTGGCTTACCCTCGAGGCTTTCCCACGAGGCTTTCCCACAGGGCTGTCCCACGTGCCACCTTGGTGTGAGTCAATCCTCAGCTTGAAAGTCGACGCAGTGCAGGGAAAACAGGTTTCTCTGGAATGGACTGAGACATCTGGAGGACTCTGGGAATGGTGGCACCACCCTGGAGTTCCTCTGCCTTTCCTGTCTAGAGCGCCTCCTCTTGAGATGCGACGGAAACGCCGGGAATTCTTTCCCTAGCACGCAGGGAAAGGATCCCTCCGTCGAGCTAGGAGGCGGAAACGGGTCTCCTCTGGATGTGGGCGGGACTCTAGTGCTTCCTCTCGAGTGGGGACGGGTATGTCGGGGAACTTCTTGAGTTGCAAAAAGGGTGTGAAGGACCCTTTGGAAGTTCCAGAGGTTAGGTCTGAATATCCTCGAGACGCCTCAGCGGAAATGGGCCTCATCTCGCCTGGAGGGAAGAACCTCCTGGATTTTCTCGAGTTGAAGCAGGTGCTCTCGACTTACGACGGGGACCACAGGGACCCGCTCTGGTGGCCTCAGGAAAGGCCAGTCCCCATGCGAGTTGCTCGAGGGCCTCTCGGGTTTCCTCTCCCGTCAATGCCGGGGCCTAAGACCTTGTGAGGAGTCAGTACCGGAAACTGAGTATTCCTCTCCAGTGCTGACATGCATCTTGGGGTACTTCTGGAGTCTCCCCAGGGGAGTCAGTCCTCGTCTCGAGTGGGGGCATGAAAGTGCACTTTCCTCCCGAGCTGTAGCAGCACTGTCGCGCTTCCCTTCGCTTGGATAAAGTGATCTGTGGCTTTCCCTCGAGGCTTTCCCAGGAGGCTTTCCCACGAGGCTTTCCCACAGGGCTGTCCCACGTGCCACCGTGGTGTGAGTCGATCCTCGCCTTGAAAGTCGAGGCAGTGCAGGGAAAACAGGTTTCCCTGGAATGGACTGAGACATCTGGGGAACTCTGGGAATGGTGGCACGACCCTGGAGTTCCTCAGGCCTTTCCTGTGGAGAGTGCCTCCTCTTGAGATGCGACGGGAACACCGGGAATTCTTTCCCGACCACGCAGGGAAAGGATCCCTCGTTTCGAGCTAGGAGGCAGAAACGGGGCTCCTCTGGAAGTGGGACGGACTCTCGTGCTTCCTCTTCAGTGGAGACGGGTATATCAGGGAACTTCTTGAGTTGCAGCAAGGGTGTGAAGGACCCTTTGGAAGTTCCAGATGTTAGATGTGATTAGCCTCAAGTCGCCTCAGCGGAAATGGGCCTCATCTTGCCTGGAGGGGAGAACCTCCTGGATTTTCTCGAGTTGCGGCAGGTGCTCTCGACTTACGACGGGGACCTCAGGGACCCGCTCTGGTGGCCTCAGGAAAGGCCAGTCCCCATGCGAGTTTCTCGGGGGCCTCTCGGGATTCCTCTCCCGTCGATGCCGGGGCCTAAGATCTTGTGTGGACTCGGTGCCGGAATCTGAGGATTCCTCTCCAGTGCTGACATGGATCTTGGTGTACTTCTGGAGTCTCCCGAGAAGAGTCAGTCCTCGTCTCGAGTGGGGACATGCACGTGCGCTTTCCTCCCGAGCTGTAGCAGCAGTGTCACGCTTCCCTTTGCTTGGATAAAGGGATCTGTGGCTTTCCCTCGAGGCTTTCCCACGAGGCTTTCCCACGAGGCTTTCCCACAGGGCTGTCCCAAGTGCCACCGTGGTGTGAGTCGATCCTCGGTTTGAAAGTCAAGGCAGTGTAGGGAAAACAGGTTTCCCTGGAATGGACTGAGACATCTGGGGGACTCTGGGAATGGTTGCACCACCCTGGAGTTCCTCTCGCCTTTTCTGTGGAGAGCGCCTCCTCTTGAGATGCGACGGAAACGCCGGGAATTCCTTCCCGACCACGCAGGGAAAGGATCCCTCCTCTCGAGCTAGGAGGCGGAAACGGGGCTCCTCTGGATGTGGGCGGAACTCTCGTGCTTGCTCTCGAGTGGAGACGGGTATTTCGGGTAACTTCTTGAGTTGCATCAAGGGTGTGAAGGACCCTTTGGAAGTTCCAGAGGTTAGGTGTGATTAGCCTCGAGAAGCCTCAGCCCAATAGGGCCTCATCTCGCCTGGAGGGGAGAACCTCCTGGATTTTCTCGAGTTTGGCAGGTGCTCTCGACTTAAGATGGGGACCTCAGGGACCCGCTCTGGTGGCCTCAGGAAAGGCCAGTCCCCATGCGAGTTGCTTGAGGGCCTCTCGGGAATCCTCTCCCTTCGATGCCCGGGCCTAAGACCTTGAGTAGAGTCGGTGCCGGAACCTGAGGATTCCTCTCCAGTGCTGACATGGATCTTCGGGTACTTCCGGAGTCTCCCCAGGGGAGTCAGTCCTCGTCTCGCGTGGGGGCATGCACGTGCGCTTTCCTCGCGAGATGTAGCAGCAGTGTCACGCTTCCCTTCGCGTGGATCAAGGGATCTGTGGCTTTCCCGCGGGGCTTTCCCACAGCGATGTCCCACGTGCCACAGTCGTGTGAGTCGATCCTCGGCTTGAAAGTCGAGGCAGTGCAGGGAAAACAGGTTTCCCTGGAATGCACTGAGACATCTGGGTGACTCTGGGAATGGTAGCACGACCCTAGGAGTTCCTCTCGCATTTTCTGTGGAGAGCGCCTCCTCTTGAAATGCGACGGGAACGCCGGGAATTCTTTCCAGACCACGCAGGGAAAGGATCCCTCCTCTCGAGCAAGGAGGCGGACACGGGGCTCCTCTGGATGTGGGCGGGACTCTCGTGCTTCCTCTCGAGTGGAGACGGGTATGCCCGGGAACGTCTTGAGTTGCAGCAAGGGTGTGAAGGACCCTTTGGAAGTTCCAGAGGTTCGGTGTGATTAGCCTCAAGACGCCTCAGCGGAAATGGGCCTCATCTCGCCTGGAGGGGAGAACCTCCTGGATTTTCTCGAGTTGCGGCAGGTGCTCTCGACTTACGACGGGGACCTCAGGGGCCTGCTCTGGTGGCCTCAGGAAAGGCCAGTCCCCATGCGAGTTGCTCGGGTGCCTCTCGGGATTCCTCTCCCGTCGATGCCAGGGCCTAAAATCTTGTGTGGAGTCGGTGCCGAAACCTGAGCATTCCTCTCCAGTGCTGACATGGATCTTGGGGAACTTCTGGAGTCTCCCTCATGTGAGTCAGTCCTCGTCTCGAGAGGGGGAATGCACGTGCGCTTTCCTCCCGAGCTGTAGCAGCAGTGTCACGCTTCCCTTCGCGTGGATCAAGGGATCTGTGGCTTTCCCTCGAGGATTTCCAACGAGGCTTTCCCACGAGGCTTTCCCACAGGGCTGTCCCACGTGCCACCCTGGTGTGAGTCGATCCTCGGCTTGAAAGTCGAGGCAGTGCAGGGAAAACAGGTTTCCCTGAAATGGACTGAGACATCTGGGGGACTCTGGGAATGGTGGCCCGACCCTGGAGTTCCTCTCGCCTTTCCTGTGGCGAGCGCATCCTCTTGAGATGCGACGGGAACGCCGGGAATTCTTTCCCGACCACGCAGGGAAAGGATCCCACCTCTCGAGCTAGGAGGCGGAAACGGGGTTCCTCTGGATGTGGGCGGGACTTTTGTGCTTCCTCTCGAGTGGAGACGGGTATGTCGGGGAACTTCTTGAGTTGCAGCCAGGGTGTGAAGGACCCTTTGGAAGTTCCAGATGGTTAGGTGTGAATATGCCTCGAGACGCCTCAGCGGAAATGGGCCTCATCTCGCCTGGAGGGAAGAACCTCCTGGATTTTCTCGAGTTGCAGGCAGGTGCTCTCGACTTACGACGGGGACCTCAGGGACCCGCTCTGGTGGCCTCAGGAAAGGCCAGTCCCCATGGCGAGTTGCTCGGGGGCCTCTCGGGATTCCTCTCCCGTCGATGCCGGGGCCTAAGACCTGTGTGGAGTCCGGTGCCGGAACCTGAGGCATTCCTCTCCAGTGCTGACATGAATCTTGGGGTACTTCTGGAGTCTCCCCAGGGGAGTCAGTCCTCGGTCTCGAGTGGGGCCATGTACGTGAGCTTTCCTCTCGAGCTGTAGCAGCAGTGTCACGCTGGCATAAGACCTTGTGTGGGCGGTGCCGGAACCTGAGAATTCCTCTCCAGTGCTGACTTGGATCTGGGGTACTTCTGAGTCTCCCCAGGGGATCAGTCCTCGTGTGGGGCCTGCCGTGCGCTTTCCTCTCGAGCTGTAGCAGCGGTGTCACGCTTCCCTTCGCTTGTATCAAGGATCGTGGCTTTCCCTCGAGGCTTTCCAATGAGGCTTTCCCACGAGGATTTTCCTCAGGGCTGTCCCACGCTGCCACCGTGGTGTGAGTCGATCCTCGGCTTGAAAGTCGAGGCTAGTGCAGGGAAAACAGGTTTCCCTGGAATGGACAGAGACATCTGGGGGACTCTGGGAATGGTGGAACGACCCTGGAGTTTCTCTAGCCTTTCCTGTGGATAGGCGCCTCCTCTTGAGATGCGACTGGAACGCCGGGAATGCTTTCCAGACCACGCAGGAAAGGATCCCTCCTCTCGAGCTATGAGGTGGAAACAGTGCTCCTCTGAAAGTGGGCGGGAAGATCTTGATACTCTCGAGTGGAGACGGGTATGTCAGAGAACTCCTTGAGTTGCAGCAAGGGTGTGAAGGACCCTTTAGAAGTTCCAGAGGTTAGGTGTGATTAGGCCTCGAGACGCCTCAGCGGAAATGGGGCTCATCTCGCCTTTAAGGATGCCAAGATCCATGTCAGCACTGGAGAGGAATCCTCAGGTTCCGGCACCGAATCCACACAAGGTCTTAGGCCCCGGCATCGACGGGAGAGGAATCCCGAGAGGCCCCCGAGCAACTCGCATGGGGAATGGCCTTTCTTGA
The DNA here is from genome assembly GCF_001704415.2 of Capra hircus. NCBI lineage: Eukaryota > Metazoa > Chordata > Mammalia > Artiodactyla > Bovidae > Capra > Capra hircus. The sequence goes on from NW_017194725.1 coordinate 16,404, forward strand.
GGCCACCAGAGCGGGTCCCTCAGGTCCCCGTCTTAAGTCTATATCACCTGTCCCAACTCGAAAAAATCCAGGAGGTTCTCCCCTCCAGGTGAGATGAGGCCCATTTCCGCTGAGGCGTCTCGAGGCTAATCACACCTAAACCTCTGGAACTTCCAAAGGGTTCTTCACACCCTTGCTGCAACTCAAGAAATTCCCCGACATACCTGTCTCCACTCGAGAGGAAGCACGAGAGTCCCGCCCACATCCAGAGGAGCCCCGTTTCCGCCTCACAGCTAGAGAGGAGGTATCCTTTCCCTGCGTGGTCGGGAAAGAATTCCCGGTCTTCCCGTCACAACTCAAGAGGAGGCGCTCTCAACAGGAAAAGTGAGAGGAACTCCAGGGTCGTGCCACAATTCCCAGAGTACCCCAGATATCTCAGTCCATTCCAGGGAAACCTGTTTTCCCTGCACTGCCTCGACTTTCAAGCCGAGGATCGACTCACAGCACGGTGGCACGTGGGACAGCCCTGTGGGAAAGCCTCGTGAGAAAGCCTCATGGGAAAGCTCGAGGGAAAGCCACTGATCCCTTGATCCACTCGACGGGAAGAATGACACTGCTGCTACAGCTCGGAAGGAAAGCGCTCTTCATTGCCCCCACTCGAATGAGGACTGACTCCCCTGGGGAGACTCCCGAAGTACCCCAAGATCCATGTCAGCACTGGAGAGGAATCCTCAGGTTCCGGCACCGACTCCACACATCGACTTAGGCCCCGGCATCGACGGGGACAGGAATCCCGAGAGGCCCCCAAGCAACTCGCATGGGACTGGGCTTTCCTGAGGCCACCAGAGCGGGTCCCTGAGGTCCCCGTCGTAAGTCGAGAGCACCTGCCGAAACTCGAGAAAATCCAGGAGGTTCTCCCCTTCAGGCTGAGATGAGGCTCATTTGCGCTGAGGCCTCTGGAGGCTAATCACACCTAACCTCTGGAACTTCCAAAGGGTCCTTCACACCCTTGCTGCAACTCAAGAAGTTCCGCGACATACCCGTCTCCACTCGATAGGAAGCGCGTGAGTCCCGCCCACATCCAGAGGAGCCCCGTTTCCGCCTCCTAGCTCGAGAGGAGGGATCCTTTCCCTGCGTCGTGGGGAAAGAATTCCCCGCGTTGCCGTCGCATCTCAAGAGGAGGAGCTCTCCACAGGAAAGGCGAGAGGAACTCCAGGGTGGTGCCACCATTCCCAGAGTCCCCCAGATGTCTCAGTCCATTACAGGGAAACCTGTTTTCCCTGCACTGCCTCGACTTTCAAGCCGAGGATCGACTCACACCACGGTGGTACGTGGGAAAGCCCTGTGGGAAAACATTCTGGGAAAGCCTCCAGGGAAAGCCTCAAGGGAAAGCCACAGATCCCTTGATCCACGAGAAGGGAAGCGTGACACTGCTGCTACAGCTCGGGAGGAAAGCGCAGTGCATGCCCCCACTCGAGACGAGGACTGACTCCCCTGGGGAGACTCCAGAAGTACCCCAAGATCCATGTCAGAACTGGAGAGGAAACCTCAGGTTCTGGCACCGACTGCCACACAAGTTCTTAGGCCCTGGCATCGACGGGAGAGGAATCCGGAGAGGCCCACGAGCAACTCGCATGGGGACTGGCTTTCCTGAGGCCACCAGAGCGGGTCCCTGAGATCCCCGACGTAAGACGAGAGCACCTGTCGCAACTCGAGAAAATCCAAGAGGTTCTCCCCTCCAGGCGAGATGAGGCCCATTTTCCGCTGAGGCGTCTTGAGGCTAATCACATCTAACATCTGGAACTTACAAAGGGTCCCTCACACCCTTGCTGCAACTCAAGAAGTTCCCCGACATACCCGTCTCCATTCGAGAGGAAGCACGAGAGTCCCGCCACAAACCAGAGGAGCCCCATTTCCGTCTCCTAGCTCGAGAGGAGGAATCCTTTCCCTGCGTGGGGGAAAGAATTCCCCGCGTTCCCGTTGCATCTCAAGAAGAGGCGCTCTCCACAGGAAAGGCGAGAGGAACTCCAGGGTCGTGCCACCATTCCAGAGACCCAGATTTCTCAGTCATTTCAGGGAAACCGGTTTTCCCTGCACTGCTCGACTTTCAAGCCGAGGATCGACTCACACCACGGTGGCACGTGGGACAGCCCAGTGGAAAGCCTCGTGGGAAAAGCCTCGTGGGAAAGCCTCGAGGAAAAGCCACAGATCCCTTGATCCACAGCGAAGGGTAAGTTCGACACTGCTGCTACAGCTCGGGAGGAAATCGCAACGTGCATGGCCCCACTCGAGATGAGGACTGACTCCCTTGGGGAGACTCCAGAAGGTACCCCAAGATCCATGTCAGCACTAGGAGAGAATCCTCAGGTTCTGGCAGCCGACTCCACACCAAGATCTTAGGCCCCGGCATCGACGGGAGAGGAATCTCGAGAGGCCTCCGAGCAACTCGAAATGGGGACTGGAACTTTCCTGAGGCCACCAGAGCGGGTCCCTGAGGTCCCCGTCGCTAAGTCGAGAGTGCCCTGCCACAACTACGAGAAAACTCCAGGGACGTTCTCCCCTCCAGGCGAAATGAGGCCCATTTCCGCTGAGGCGACTTGAGGGCTAATCACATCTAACTTCTGGAACTTCCAAAGGGTCCTTTCACACCCTTGCTGCAACTCAAGAAGTTCCCCGACATACCCGTCTTCCAACTCGAGAGGAACACGCGAGTCCCGCCCACATCCAGAGGTAGCCCGTTTCCACCTCCGGCTCGAGAGGAGGGATCCTTCCCCTGCGTGATCGGGAAATAATTTCCCGGCTTTCCCGTCGCATCTCAAGTGAGAGGCGCTCTCCACAAGGAAAGGAGAGAGGAACTCCAGGGTCGTGCCGACCATTCCCAGAGTCCCCCAGATGCCTCAGTCCATTCCAGGGAAAACTGTTTTCCCTGCACTGCTCTCGACTTTCAAGCCGAGGATCGACTCACACCACGGTGGCTCGTGGACAGCCCAGTAGGAAAGCCTCGTGGAAAAGCCTCCTGGGAAAGCCTCGAGGAAAAGCCACAAATCCCTTGATCCACGCGAAGGGAAGTGTGACACTGCTGCTACAGCTCGGGAGGAAATCGCACGTGCATGCCCTCACTCTCGAGACGAGGACTGTCTACCTGGGGAGACTGCAGAGGTACCCCAAGATCCATGTCAGCACTGGAGAGGAATCCTCAGGTTCTGGCACCCACTCCACACAAGGTCTTAGGCCCCGGCATCGACGGGAGAGGAATCCGAGAGGCCTCCGAGCAACTCGCGTGGGGACTGGCCTTTCCTGAGGCCTCCAGAGCGGGTCCCTGAGGACCCTGTCCTAAGTCGATAGCACCTGCCGCAACTCGAGAAAATCCAGGAGGTTCTCCACTCCAGGCGAGGTGAGGCCCATTTTCCGCTGAGGCGTCTCCAGGCTAATCACACCTAACTTCTGGAACTTCCAAAGGGTCCTTCCACCCTTGCTGCAAACTCAAGAAGTACCCGACTTACCCGTCTCCAAACGAGAGGAAGCACGAGAGTCCCGCCCACATCCAGAGGTGCCCCGTTTCCGCCTCGTAGCTTGAGGCGAGGGATCCTTTCCCTGCGTGTTCAGGAAAGAATTCCCGCATTCCTTCGGAACTCAAGAGCAGTTGCTCTCCACAAGAAAGGCGAGAGGAACTCCAGGTCGTGCCACCATTCCCAGCGTCCCCCAGATGTCTCAGTCCATTCCAGGGAAACCTGTTTTTTCCTGCACTGTGTCGACTTTCAAGCCGAGGATCGACTCACACCACGTGGCACGTGGGACAGCCCAGTGGGAAGCCTCGTGAGAAAGCCTCGTGGGAAAGCTCGAGGGAAAGCCACAGATCCCTTTATCCAGCGAAGTGAAGGGCGTCACTGCTGCTACAGCTCGGGAGGAAAGCTAACGTGCATGCCCCACTCCAGACGAGGACTGCCTCGCTGGGGAGACTCCAGAAGTACCCCAATCCATGTCAGCACTGGAGAGGAATCTCAGTTCCGGGAACGACTGAACACAAGGTCTTAGGCCCGGCATCGACGGAGAGGAATCCCGAGAGGCCCCCGAGCAACTCGCATGGGGACTGGACTTTCCTGAGGCCACCAGGGCGGGTCCCTGAGGTCCTCGTCGTAAGTCGAAGCACCTGCTGCAACTCGAGAAAACCAGGAGGTTCTCCCTCCAGGAGAGATGAGGCCCATTTCCTCCACCGCTGAGGCTCTCGAGACTATCACACTCCTATCAATCTCTACCAAAGCTTCGATACACTATCAATTAT
>NW_017194726.1:0-9209 GCF_001704415.2 Capra hircus
CGAGAGGAACTCCAGGGTCATGCCACCATTCCCAGAGTCCCCCAGATGTCTCAGTCCATTCCAGGGAAACCTGTTTCCCTGCACTGCCTCGACTTTCAAGCCGAGGATCGACTCACACCACGGTGGCACGTGGGACAGCCCTGTGGAAAGCCTCGTGGGAAAGCCTCGGGAAAGCCTCGAGGGAAAGCCACAGATCCCTTGATCCACGCGAAGGGAAGCGTGACACTGCTGCTACAGCTCGGGAGGAAAGCGCACGTGCATGCCCCCACTCGAGACGAGGACTGACTCCCCCTGGGGAGACTCCAGAAGTACCCCAAGATCCATGTCAGCACTGGAGAGAGAATCCTCAGGTTCCGGAACCGACTCCACACAAGGTTTAGGCCCCGGCATCGACGGGAGAGGAATCCGAGAGGCCCGACAACTCGCATGGGACTGGCCTTTCCTGAGGCCACCAGAGCGGGTCCCTGAGGTCCCCGTCGTAAGTCGAGAGCACCTGCCGCAACTCGAGAAAATCCAGGAGGTTCTCCCTCCAGGCGAGATGAGGCCCATTTCCGCTGAGGTGTCTCAAGGCTAATCACACCTAACCTCTGGAACTTCCAAAGGGTCCTTCACACCCTTGCTGCAACTCAAGAAGTTCCCCGACATACCCGTCTCCACTCGAGAGGAAGCATGAGAGTCCCGCCCACATTCAGAGGAGCCCCGATTCCCCCTCCTAGCTCGAGAGGAGGGATCCTTTCCCTGTTTGTCGGGAAAGAATCCCGGCATTCCCGTCGCATCTCAAGAGGAGGCGCTCAACACAGGAAAGGCGAGAGGAACTCCAGGGTCGTGCCACCATTCCCAGAGTCCCCCAGATGTCTCAGTCCATTCCAGGGAAACCTGTTTTCCCTGCACTGCCTCGACTTTCAAGCCGAGGATCGACTCACACCACGGTGGCACGTGGGACAGCCCTGTGGAAAGCCTCGTGGGAAAGCTCGCGGGAAAGCCTTGAGGGAAAGCCACAGATCCCTTGATCCTCGCGAAGGGAAGCGTGACACTGCTGCTACAGCTCGGGAGGAAAGCGCACTTGCATGCCCCCACTCGAGACGAGGACTAACTCCCCTGGGGAGACTCCAGAAGTACCCCAAGATCCATGTCAGCACTGGAGAGGAATGCTCAGGTTCCGGCACCGACTCCACACAAGTTCTTAGGCACGGCATCGACGGGAGAGGAATCCGAGAGGCCCCCGAGCAACTCGCATGGGGACTGGCCTTTCCTGAGGCCACCAGAGCGGGTCCCTGAGGTCCCCGTCGTAAGTCGAGAGCATCTGCCGCAACTCGAGAAAATCCAGGAGGTTCTCCCCTGCTGGCGATATGAGGCCCATTTCCGCTGAGGCGTCTCGAGGCTAATCACATCTAACCATCTGTAACTTCCAAAAGGGTCCTTCACACCCTTGCTGCAACTCAAGAAGTTCCCCGACATACCCGTCTCCACTCCGAGAGGAATCACGAGTCCCGCCCTCATCCAGAGGAGCCCGTTTCCGCCTCCTAGCTAGAGAGGAGGGATCCTTGCCCTCGTGGTCGGCAAAGAATTCCCGGTATTTCCGTTGCATCTCAAGAGGAGGCGCTCTCCACAGGAAAGGCGAGAGGAACTCCAGGCGTCATGTCACCATTCCCAGAGTCCCCCAGATGTCTCAGTCCATTCCAGGGAACCTGTTTTCCCTGCACTGCCTCGACTTTCAAGCGAGGATAGACTCACACCACGGTGGCACGTGGGACAGCCCTGTGGGAAAGCCTCCCTGGGCAAGCCTCGAGGGAAAGCCAGAGATCTGTGGATCCACGCAAAGGGGAAGCGTGACACTGCTGCTACAGCTCGAGAGGAAATCGCACCTGCATGCCCCAATTCGAGAGGAGGACTGACTCCCCTGGGGAGACTCCAGAAGTACCCCAAATCCATGTCAGCACTGGAGAGGAATCCTCAGGTTCTGGCACCGACTCCACACAAGGTCTTAGGTCCCGGCATCGACGGGAGAGGAATACCTAGAGGCACCCGAACAACTCGCATGGTGACCGGCCTTTCCTGAGGCCACCAGAGCGGGTCCCATAGGTCCCCGTTGTAAGTCGAGACCACCTGCCGCATCTCGAGAAAATCCAGGAGGTTCTCCCCTCCAGGCCAGATGAGGCCCATTTCCGCTGAGGCGTCTAGAGGCTAATCACACCTAACCTCTGGAACTTCCAAAGGGTCCTTCACACCCTTGCTGCAACTCAAGAAGTTCCCCGACTTACCCGTCTCCACTCGAGAGGAAGCACGAGAGTCCCGCCCACATCCAGAGGAGCCCCGGTTCCGCTTCCTAGCTCGAGAGGAGGGATCCTTTCCCTGCGTGGTCGGGAAAGAATTCCCGGCGTTCCTTTCGCATCTCAAGAGCAGGCGATCTCCAGAGGAAAAGCGAGAGGAACTCCAGGGTCGTGCCACCATTCCCAGAGTCCCCCAAATGTCTCAGTCCATTCCAGGGAAAACTGTTTTCCCTGCACTGCCTCGACTTTCAAGCCAAGGATCGACTCACACCACGGTGGAACGTGGGACAGCCCTGTGGCAAAGCCTCGTGGGAAAGCCTCGAGGGAAAGCCACAGATCCCTTGATCCACGCGAAGGGAAGCGTGACACTGCTGCTACAGCTCGGGAGGAAAGCGCACATCCATGCCCCCACTCGAGACGAGGACTGACTCCACTGGGGAGACTCCAGAAGTACCCCAAGATCCATGTCAACATTGGAGAGGAATCCTCAGGTTCGGCACCGACTCCACACAAGGTTTTAGACGCCGGCATCGACGGGAGTGGAATCCCGAGAGGCCCCCGAGCAACTCGCATGGGGACTGGCCTTTCCTGAGGCCACCAGAGCGGGTCCCTGAGGTCCCCGTCGTAAGTCGAGAGCATCTGCCGCAACTCGAGAAAATCCAGGAGGTTCTACCCCTGCTGGCGATATGAGGCCCATTTCCGCTGAGGCGTCTCGAGGCTAATCACATCTAACATCTGTAACTTCCAAAGGGTCCTTCACACCCTTGCTGCAACTCAAGAAGTTCCCCGACATACCCGTCTCCACTCGAGAGGAATCACGAGTCCCGCCCTCATCCAGAGGAGCCCCGTTTCCGCCTCCTAGCTAGAGAGGAGGGATCCTTGCCCTCGTGGTCGGCAAAGAATTCCCGGCATTTCCGTTGCATCTCAAGAGGAGGCGCTCTCCACAGGAAAGGCGAGAGGAACTCCAGGGTCGTGCCACCATTCCCAGAGTCCCCCAGATGTCTCAGTCCATTCCAGGGAAACCTGTTTTCCCTGCACTGCCTCGACTTTCAAGCCGAGGATCGACTCACACCACGGTGGCACGCGGGACAGCCCTGTGGGAAAGCCTCCTGGGCAAGCCTCGAGGGAAAGCCAGAGATCTGTGGATCCACGCAAAGGGAAGCGTGACACTGCTGCTACAGCTCGAGAGGAAATCGCACCTGCATGCCCCAATTCGAGAGGAGGACTGACTCCCCTGGGGAGACTCCAGAAGTACCCCAAATCCATGTCAGCACTGGAGAGGAAACCTCAGGTTCTGGCACCGACTCCACACAAGGTCTTAGGTCCCGGCATCGACGGGAGAGGAATACCGAGAGGCACCCGAACAACTCGCATGGTGACTGGCCTTTCCTGAGGTCACCAGAGCGGGTCCCATAGGTCCCCGTTGTAAGTCGAGACCACCTGCCGCAACTCGAGAAAATCCAGGAGGTTCTCCCCTCCAGGCCAGATGAGGCCCATTTCCGCTGAGGCATCTCGAGGTAAATCACACCTAACCTCTAGGAACTTCCTAAGGGTCCATCACACCCTTGCTGCAACTAAAGAAGTTCCCCGACATACCCGTCTCCACACGAGAGGAAGCACGAGAGTCCCGCCCACATCCAGAGGTGCCCCGTTTCTGCCTCTTTGCTTGAGAGGAGGGATCCTTTCCCTGCATGGTCGGGAAAGAATTCCCGGCGTTCCCGTTGCATCTCCAGTGGAGGCGCTCACCACAGGAAAGGCGAGAGGAACTCCAGGGTCGTGCCACCATTCCCAGAGTCCGCCAGATGTCTCAGTCCATTCCAGGGATACCTGTTTTCCTGCACTGCCTCGACTTTCAAGCCGAAGATCGACTCACACCACGGTGGCTCGTGGGACATCCCTGTGGGAAAGCCTTGTGGGAAACCTCGTGGGAAAGCCTCGAGGGAAAGCCACAGATCCCTTTATCCAAGGGAAGGGAAGCGTGACACTGCTGCTACAGCTCGGGAGGAAAGCGCAAGTGCAAGCCCCCAATCGAGACGAGGACTGACTCCCCTGGGGAGACTCCAGCAATACTCCAAGATCCATGTCAGCACTGGAGAGGAATCCTCAGGTTCCTTCACCGACTCCACACAAGGTCTTAGGCCCTGGCATCGACAAGAGAGGAATCCCGAGATGCCCCCGACCAACTCGCTGGGGACTGGCCTTTCCTGAGGCCACCAGAGCGGGTCCCTGAGGTCCGCATCATAAGTCGAGAGCACCTGCCGCAACTCGAGAAAATCCAGGAGGTTCTCCCCTCCAGGCGACATGAGGACCATTTCCCCTGAAGCGTCTCAAGGATAATCACACCTAACCTCTGGAACTTCCAAAGGGTCCTTCACACCCTTGCTGCAACTCAAGAAGTTCCCGGACATACCCGTCTCCACTCGAGAGGAGTCACGAGAGTCCCGCCCACATCCAGAGGAGCCGCGTTTCCGCCTCCTTGCTCGAGAGGAGAGATCCTTTCCCTGCGTGGTCGGGAAAGAATGCCCGGCGTTCCCGTCGCATCTCAAGAGGAGGCGCTCTCCACAGGAAAGGCGAGAGGAACTCCAGGGTCGTGCCACCATTCCCAGAGTCCCCCAGATGTCTCAGTCCATTCCAGGGAAACCTGTTTTCCCTGCACTGCCTCGACTTTCAAGCCGAGGATCGACTCACACCACGGTGGCACGTGGGACAACCCTGTGGGAAAGCCTCGTGGGAAAGCCTCGTGGGAAAGCCTCGAGGGAAAGCCACAGATCCCTTGATCCTCGCGAAGGGAAGCGTGAACTGCTGCTACAGCTCGGGAGGAAAGCGCACGTGCATGCCCCCACTCGAGACGAGGACTGACTCCCCTGGGGAGACTCCAGAAGTACCCCAAGATCCATGTCAGCACTGGAGAGAAATCCTCAGGTTCCGGAACCGACTCCACACAAGGCCTTGGCCCCGGCACCGACGGGAGAGGAATCCCGAGAGGTCCCGTACAACTTGCATGGGGACTGGCCTTTCCTGAGGCCACCAGAGCGGGTCCCTGAGGGCCCCGTCGTGGGTCGAGAGCACCTGCCGCAACTCGAGAAAATCCAGGAGGTTCTCCCTTCCAGGCGAGATGAGGACCATTTCCACGGAGGTGTCTCAAGGCTAATCACACCTAACCTCTGGACCTTACAAAGGGTCCTTCACACCCTTGCTGCAACTCAAGAAGATCCCAAACGTACCCGTCTCCACTCGAGAGGAAGCATGAGAGTCCCGCCCACATTCAGAGGAGCCCCGATTCCCCCTCCTAGCTCGAGAGGAGGGATCCTTTCCCTGTTTGTTCGGGAAAGAATGCCCGGCATTCCCGTCGCAACTCAAGAGGAGGCGCTCAACACAGGAAAGGCGAGGGGAACTCCAGGTCGTGCCACCATTCCCAGAGTCCCCCAGATGTCTCAGTCCATTCCAGGGAAACCTGTTTTCCCTGCACTGCCCTCCACTTTCAAGCCGAGGATCGACTCACACCACGGTGGCACGTGGGACAGCCCTGTGGGAAAGCCTCGTGGGAAAGCATCGCGGGAAAGCCTTGAGGGAAAGCCACAGATCCCTTGATCCTCGCGAAGGGAAGCGTGACACTGCTGCTACAGCTCGGGAGGAAAGCTCACTTGCATGCCCCCACTCAAGACGACGACTAACTCCCCTGGGGAGACTCCAGAAGTACCCCAAGATCCATGTCAGCACTGGAGAGGAATGCTCAGGTTCCGGCATCGACTCCACACAAGTTCTTAGGCACCGGCATAGACGGGAGAGGAATCCTGAGAGGCCCCCGAGCAACTCGCATGGGGACTGGCCTTTCCTGAGGCCACTAGAGCGGGTCCCTGAGGTCCACGTCTTAAGTCGAGAGCACCTGCTGCAACTCGAGAAAATCCAGGAGGTTCTCCCCTTCAAGCGAGATGAGGCCCATTTTCGCTGAGGCGTCTCGAGGCTAATCACACCTAACGCTCTGGAACTTCCAAAGGGTCCTTCACAACCTTGCTGCAACTCAAGAAGTTCCCCGACATACCCATCTCCACTCGAGAGGAAGCACGAGAGTCCCGGCCACATCCAGAGGAGCCCCGTTTCTGCCTCCTTAGCTCGAGAGGAGGGATCCTTTCCCTGCGTGGTCGGGAAAGAATTCCCGGCATTCCCGTCGCATCTGAAGAGGAGGGGCTCTCCACAGGAAAGGCGAGAGGAACTCCAAGGTCGTGCCACCATCCCCAGAGACAATCCAGATGTCTCAGTCCCTTCCAGGGAAACCTATTTTCCCTGCACTGCCTCGACTTTCAAGCCGGGGATCGACTCACATGAAGGGGGCACCTGGGACAGCCCTGTGGGAAAGCCTCGTGGGAAAGCCTCGAGGGAAAGCCACAGATCCCTTGATCCACGCAAAGGGAAGCGTGACACTTCTGCTACACTCGGGAGGAAAGCGCACGTGCATGCCCCCACTCGAGACGAGGACTGACTCCCAGGGGAGACTCCAGAAGTTTCCCAAGATCCATGTCAGCACTGGGAGAGGAATCCTCAGGTTCCGGCACCGACTCCACACAAGGTCTTAGGCCCCGGCATCGACGGGAGAGGAATCCCGAGAGGCCCCCGAACAAATCGCATGGGGACTGGCCTTTCCTGAAGCCACCAGAGCGGGTCCCTGTTGTCCCCATCATAAGTCGAGAGCACCTGCCCCAAGTCGAGAAAATCCAGGAGGTTCTCCCCTCCACGCGAGATGAGGCCCATTTCCGCTGAGGAGTCTCGAGGCTAATCACACCTAACATCTGGAAAATCCAAAGGTCCTTCACACACTTGCTGCAACTCAAAGAAGATGCCACAACATACCCGTCTCCACTCGAGAGGAAGCACGATAATCCCACCCACATCCAGAGGAGCCCCGTTTCCGTTTCCTAGCTCGAGAGGAGGTATCGTTTCCCTGCGTTTTCGGGAAAGAATGCCCGGCATTCCCGTCGGGAGAGGAATCCCGAGAGATCCCGTACAACTTGCATGGGGACTGGCCTTTCCTGAGGCCACCAGAGCGGGTCCCTGAGGGCCCCGTCGTGGGTAGAGAGCACCTGCCGCAACTTGAGAAAATCCAGGAGGTTCTCCCTTCCAGGCGAGATGAGGACCATTTCCACTGAGGTGTCTCAAGGCTAATCACACCTAACCTCTGGACCTTACAAAGGGTCCTTCACACCCTTGCTGCAACTCAAGAAGATCCCAAACATACCCGTCTCCACTCGAGAGGAAGCATGAGAGTCCCGACCACATTCAGAGGAGCCCCGATTCCCCCTCCTAGCTCGAGAGGAGGGATCCTTTCCCTGTTTGTTCGGGAAAGAATGCCCGGCATTCCCGTCGCAACTCAAGAGGAGGCGCTCAACACAGGAAAGGCGAGGGGAACTCCAGGGTCGTGCCACCATTCCCAGAGTCCCCCAGATGTCTCAGTCCATTCCAGGGAAACCTGTTTTCCCTGCACTGCCTCCACTTTCAAGCCGAGGATCGACTCCCACCACGGTGGCACGTGGGACAGCCCTGTGGGAAAAGCCTCGTGGGAAAGCATCGCGGGAAAGGCCTTGAGGGAAAGCCACAGATCCCTTGATCCTCGCGAAGGGAAGCGTGACACTGCTGCTACAGCTCGGGAGGAAAGCTCACTTGCATGCCCCCACTCAAGACGACGACTAACTCCCCTGGGGAGACTCCAGAAGTACCCCAAGATCCATGTCAGCACTGGAGAGGAATGCTCAGGTTCCGGCACCGACTCCACACAAGTTCTTAGGCACCGGCATAGACGGGAGAGGAATCCTGAGAGGCCCCCGAGCAACTCGCATGGGGACTGGCCTTTCCTGAGGCCACTAGAGCGGGTCCCTGAGGTCCACGTCTTAAGTCGAGAGCACCTGCTGCAACTCGAGAAAATCCAGGAGGTTCTCCCCTTCAAGCGAGATGAGGCCCATTTTCGCTGAGGCGTCTCTCGAGGCTAATCACACCTAACCTCTGGAACTTCCAAAGGGTCCTTCACAACCTTGCTGCAACTCAAGAAGTTCCCCGACATACCCATCTCCACTCGAGAGGAAGCACGAGAGTCCCGGCCACATCCAGAGGAGCCCCGTTTCTGCCTCCTAGCTCGAGAGGAGGGATCCTTTCCCTGCGTGGTCGGGAAAGAATTCCCGGCGTTCCCGTCGCATCTGAAGAGGAGGGGCTCTCCACAGGAAAGGCGAGAGGAACTCCAAGGTCGTGCCACCATCCCCAGAGACAATCAGATGTCTCAGTCCCTTCCAGGGAAACCTATTTTCCCTGCACTGCCTCGACTTTCAAGCCGGGGATCGACTCACATGAAGGGGCACCTGGGACAGCCCTGTGGGAAAGCCTCGTGGAAAGCCTCGTGGGAAAGCCTCGAGGGAAAGCCACAGATCCCTTGATCCACGCGAAGGGAAGCGTGACACTTCTGCTACACTCGGGAGGAAAGCGCACGTGCATGCCCCCACTCGAGACGAGGACTGACTCCCAGGGGAGACTCCAGAAGTTTCCCAAGATCCATGTCAGCACTGGAGAGGAATCCTCAGGTTCCGGCACCGACTCCACACAAGGTCTTAGGCCCGGCATCGACGGGAGAGGAATCCCGAGAGGAGGAACAAATCGCATGGGGACTGGCCTTTCCTGAAGCCACCAGAGCGGGTCCCTGTTGTCCCATCATAAGTCGAGAGCCTGCCCCAAGTCGAGAAAATCCAGGAGGTTCTCCCTCCACGCGAGATGAGGCCCATTTCCGCTGAGGAGTCTCGAGGCTAATCACACCTAATATCTGGAAATTCCAAAGGTCCTTCACACACTTGCTCAAAAGAAGATGCCCAACATACCCGTCTCCACTCGAGAGGAAGCACGATAATCCCACCCACATCCAGAGGAGCCCCGTTTCCGTTTCCTAGCTCGAGAGGAGGTATC
>NW_017194727.1:0-9209 GCF_001704415.2 Capra hircus
CCCCGTGGTAAGTCAAGAGCACCGGCCGTAACTCTTGAAAATCCAGGAGGTTCTCCCCTCCAGGCGAGATGAGGCCTTTTCGGATGAGGCTCCTCTAGGCTAATCACACCTAAACGCTGGAATTTCCCAAGGATCCTTAACACCCTTGCTGCAAGGCAAGAAGTTCCCCGACATACCCGACTCCACTCGAGAAGAAGGACGAGAGTCCCGCCCACATCCAGAGGAGCCCTGTTTCCGCCTCATAGCTCTAGAGGAGTGATCCTTTCCCTGCGTGGTCGGGAAAGAATTCCCGGCGTTCTTGTCGCATCTCAAGAGGAGGCGCTCACCACTTGAAACGCGAGAAGAACTCCAGTTCGTGCCACCGTTCCCACACTCCCCCAGATGTCTCATTCCATTCCACGGAAACCTGTTTTCCTGCACTGCCTCGACTTCCAAGCTGAGGATAGACTCACACACGGTGGCATGTGGGACAGCCCTTTGGGAAAGCCTCGTGGGAAAGTCTCCTGGGAAAGCCTCGAGGGAAAGCCACAGATCCCATGATCACGCGAAGGGAAGCGAGACACTGCTGCTACAGCTCAGGAGGAAAACACACGTGCATGTCCCCTCTCGCGACGAGGAATGACTCCCATGGGACTCCAGAAGTACCCAAGATCCATGTCAGCACTGGAGAGGAATCCTCAGGTTCCGGCACAGACTCCACACAAGGTCTCAGGCCCCCGGCATCGACGGGAGAGGAATCCCGAGACCCCGAGCAACTGCATGGGTAGTGGCCTTTCCTGAGGCCACCAGAGCGGGTCCCTGAGGTCCCAGTCGTAAGTCGAGAGCACCTGCCGCAACTCGAGAAAATCCAGGAGGTTCTCCCCTCCAGGCGAGATGAGGCCCATTTCCGCCGCTGAGGCGTCTCGAGGCTAATCAATTCTAAAATCTGGAACTTCCAAAGGGTCCTTCACACCCTTGCTGCAACTCAAGAAGTTCCCGACATAACCGTCTCCACTTGAGAGGAAGCACGAGAGTCCCGGCCCACATCTAGAGGAGCCCCGTTTCCGTCTCATAGCTCGTCAGGAGGAGGGATCCTTTCCCTGCGTGGTCGGGAAAGAAATCCCGGCGTTCCCGTCGCATCTCAAGAGGAGGCGCTCTCCACAGGAATGAGGAGAGGAACTCCAGATTCGTGCCACCATTCCAAGAGTCAACCAGATGTCTCCGTCCATTCCAGGGAAACCTTTTTTCCCTGCACTTCCTCGACTTTCAAGCCGAGGATCGACTCAAACCACGGTTGCACGTGGGACAGCCCTGTGGGAAAGCGTCGTGGGAAAGTGGGAAAGCCTCGAGGGAAAGGCACAGATCCCTTGATCCACGGGAAGGGAAGGGTGACACTGCTGCTACAGCACTGGAGGAAAGCGCACGTGCTTGCCCCCACTCGAGACGAGGACTGACTCCCCTGGGAGACTCCAGAATTACCCCAAGATCCATGTCAGCCACTGAAGAGGAATCCTCAGGTTCCGGCACTGACTCCACACAAGGTCTTAGGCACCGGCATCGACGGAGAGGAATCCTGAGAGGCCCCGAGGAACTCGCATGGGGAATGGCATTTCCTGAGGCCACCAGACCGGGTCCCTGAGGTCCCCGTCGTAAGTCGAGAGCACCTGCCTCAACTCGAGAAAATCCAAGAGGTTCTCCCCTCCAGGCGAGATGAGGCCCATTTACGCTGAGGCGTCTCGAGGCTAATCACACCTAACCTCTGGAACTTCCAACGGGTCCTTCACACCCTTGCTGCAACTTAAGAAGTTCCCCGACATACCCGTCTCCACTCGAGACGAAGCACGTGAGTCCCGCCTACATCCAGAGGAGCCCCGTTTCCGCCTCCTAACTCGAGAGGGGCGATCCTTTCCCTGCGTGCTCGGGAAAGAATTCCCGGCGTTCCCGTCGCATCTCAAGAGCAGGCGCTCTCCACAGGAAAGGAGAGAGGAACTCTAGGTTCGTGCCATCATTCCCAGAGTCCCCCAGATGTCTCAGTCCATTACAGGGAAACCTGTTTTCCCTGCACTGCGTCGACTTTCAAGACGAGGATCGACTCACACCACGGTGGCACGTGGGACAGCCCTGTGGGAAAGCCTCGTGGGAAAGCTTCGTGGGAAAGCCTAGAGGGAAAGCCACAGATCCCTTCATATACCCGAAGGGAAGCGTGACACTGCTCCTGCAGCTCGGTAGGAAAGTTCACTTGCATGCCCCCACTCGAGACGAGGACTGACTCCCCTGGGGAGACTCCAGAATACCCCAAGATCCATGTCAGCACTGGAGAGGGAATCCTCAGGTTCTGGCACCGACTCCACACAAGGTCTTAGGCCCTGGCATCGACGTGAGAGGAATCCCGAGAGGCCCCCGAGCAACTCGCATGGGACTGGCCTTTCCTGAGGCCACCAGAGCGGTTCCCTGAGGTACCCCGTCGAAGTCGAGAGCACCTGCCGCAAATCGAGAAAATCCAGGAGGTTCTCCCCTCCAGGCGACATGAGGCCCATTTCCGCTGAGGTATCTCCAGGCTAATCACACTTTACCTAAGGAACTTCCAAAGGGTCCTTCACACCCTTGCTGCAACTCAAGAAGTTCCCCTGATATACCCGTCTCCACTCGAGAGGAAGCACGAGAGTCCCGACCACATCCAGAGGAGCCCCGTTTCCACCTCCTAGCTCGAGAGGAGGGATCCTTTCCCTGCGTGCTCGGGAAAGAACTCCCGGCGTTCCCGTCGCATCTCAAGAGGAGGCGCTCTCCACAGGAAAGGCGAGAGGAACTCCAGGGTCGATGCCACCATTCCCAGAGTCCCCCAGATGTCTCAGTCCATTCCAGGGAAACCTGTTTTCCCTGCACTGCCTCGACTTTCAAGCCGAGGATCGACTCAAACCATGGTGGCACGTGGGACAGCCCATGTGGGAAAGCCTCGTGGGAAAGCCTCTTTGGAAAGCCTCGTGGGAAAGCCTCGAGGGAATGCCACAGATCCCTTTTTCCACGCGAAGGGTAGCGTTACACTGCTGCTACAGCTCGGGAGGAAAGTGCACTTGCATGCCCCACTCGAGACGAGGACTGACTCCCCTGGGGAGACTCCAGAATACCCCAAGATCCATGTCAGCACTGGAGAGGAATCCTCAGGTTCTGGCACCGACTCCACACTAGGTCTTAGGCCCTGGCATCGACATGAGAGGAATCCCGAGAGGCCCCGAGCAACTCGCATGGGACTGGCCTTTCCTGAGGCCACCAGAGCGGTTCCCTGAGGTACCCGTCGTAAGTCGAGAGCACCTGCCGCAAATCGAGAAAATCCAGGAGGTTCTCCCCTCCAGGCGACATGAGGCCCATTTCCGCTGAGGTATCTCGAGGCTAATCACACTTTACCTAAGGAACTACCAAAGGGTCCTTCACACCCTTGCTGCAACTCAAGAAGTTCCCTGATATACCCGTCTCCACTCGAGAGGAAGCACGAGAGTCCCGACCACATCCAGAGGAGCCCCGTTTCCACCTCCTAGCTCGAGAGGAGGGATCCTTTCCTGCGTGCTCGGGAAAGAACTCCCGGCGTTCCCGTCGCATCTCAAGAGGAGGCGCTCTCCACAGGAAAGGCGAGAGGAACTCCAGGGTCATGCCACCATTCCCAGAGTCCCCCAGATGTCTCAGTCCATTCCAGGGAAATCTGTTTTCCCTGCACTGCCTCGACTTTCAAGCCGAGGATCGACTCAAACCACGGTGGCACGTGCGACAGCCCTGTGGGAAAGCCTCGTGAGAAACCTCGTGGGAAAGCCTCGAGGGTATGCCACAGATTCCTTGTTCCACACGAAGGGAAGCGTGACACTCCTGCTTCAGCTCGGGAGGAAAGCGCACGTGCATGCCCCCACCCGAGACGAGGACTGACTCTCCTGGGGAGACACCAGAAGTACCCCAAGATCCATGTCAGCAATGGAGAGGAATCCTCAGGTTCCGGCACTGACTCCACACAAGGTCTTAGGCCCCGGCATCGACGGGAGAGGAATCCCGAGAGGCCCCCGAGCAACTCGCATGGGGACTGGCATTTCCTGAGGCCACCAGAGAGGGTCCCTGAGGTCCCCGACGTAAGTCGAGAGCACCTGCCTGCAACTCTGAGAAAATCCAGGAGGTTCTCCCCTCCAGGCGAGATGAGGCCCATTTCCGCTGAGGCGTCTCGAGGCTAATCACACCTAAACTCTGGAACTTCCAAAGGGTCCTTCACACCCATGCTGCAACTCAAGAAGTTCCACGACATACCCGACTCCACTAGAGAGGAAGCACGAGAGTCCCGCCCACATCCAGAGGAGCCCCGTTTCCGCCTCCTAGCTCGAGAGGACGGATCCTTTCCCCGCGTTGTCGGGAAAGAATTCCCGGCGTTCCCATCGCATCACAAGTGGAGGCCCTCTCCACAGGAAAGGCGAGAGGAACTCCAGGGTCGTGCCACATTCCCAGAGTCCCCCAGATGTCTCAGTCCATTCCAGGGAAACCTGTTTTCCCTGCACTGCCTCCACGTTCAAGCCGAGGATCGACTCACACCACGGTGGCACGTGGGACAGCCCTGTGGGAAAGCTTCGTGGGAAAGCCTCGTGGGAAAGCCTCGAGGGAAAGCCACAGATCCCTTGATCCACTCGAAGGGAAGCGTGACACTGCTGCTAAAGCTGGGGAGGAAAGCGCATGTGCATGCCCCCACTCGAGACGAGGACTGACTCCCCTGGGGAGACTCCAGACATACCCCAAGATCCATGTCAGCACTGGAGAGGAATCCTCAGGTTCCGGCACTGACTCCACACAAGGTCTTAGGCCCCAGCATCGACAGGAGAGGAAACCCGAGAGGCCCCCGAGAGGCCACCGAGAAACTCGTATGGGGACTGGCCTTTCCTGAGGCCACCAGAGAGGGTCCCTGAGGTCCCCGACGTAAGTCGAGAGCACCTGCCGCAACTCGTGAAAATCCAGGAGATTCTCCCCTCCAGGCGAGATGAGGCCCATTTCCGCTGAGGCTTCTCGAGGCTAATCACACCTAAACTCTGGAACTTCCAAAGGGTCCTTCACACCCATGCTGCAACTCAAGAAGTTCCACGACATACCCGACTCCACTAGAGAGGAAGAACGAGAGTCCCGCCCACATCCAGAGGAGCCCCGTTTCCGCCTCCTAGCTCGAGAGGACGGATCCTTTCCCCGCGTTGTCGGGAAAGAATTCCCGGCCTTCCCATTGCATCTCAAGTGGAGGCGCTCTCCACAGGAAAAGCGAGAGGAACTCCAGGGTCGTGTCCACCATTCCCAGAGTCCCCCAGATGCCTCAGTCCATTCCAGGGAAACCAGTTTTCCCTGCACTGCCTCGACTTTCAAGCCGAGGATCGACTCACAACCACGGTGGCACGTGGGACAGCCCTGTGGGAAAGCCTCAGGGGGAAAGCCTTTTGGGAAAGCCTCGAGGGAATGCCCCAGATCCCTTGTTCCACGCGAAGGGAAGCGTGATATTGCTGCTACAGCTCGGGCAGTAAAGGGCACGTGCATGACCCAACTCGAGACGAGGATTGACTTCCCTGGGGAGATTCCAGAAGTACCCAAAGATCCATGTCAGCACTGGAGAGGAATCCTCAGGTCCTGGCACCGACTCCACACAAGGTCTTAGGCCCCGGCATCGACGGGAGAGGAATCCCGAGACGCCCCCGAGTAACTCGCAAGGAAATTTCCTTTACCGATGCCACCAGGAGCGCGTCCCTGAGGTCCCCGTCGTAAGTCCAGTGCACCTGACACAACTCGAGAAAATCCAAGAGGTTCTGCCCTCCAGGCGAGATGAGGCCCCATTTCCGCTGAGGCGTCCTGAGGCTAATCACACGTGACCTCTGGAACTTCCAAACGATCCTTCACACCTTTGCTGCAACTGCAAGAAGTTCCCTGACATACCCGTCTCCACTCGAGAGGAAGCACGAGAGTCCCGAAACATCCAGAGGAGCCCGGTTTCCACCTATTAGCTCGAGAGGAGGGATCCTTTCCCTGCGTGCTCGAGAAAGAATTCCCGGTGTTCCTGTCGCAACTCAAGAGGAGGCGCTCTCCATAGGAAAGGCGAGAGGAACTCCGGGGTCGTGCCACCATTCCCAGAGTCGCCCAGATGTCTCAGTCCATTCCAGTGAAACCTGTATTCCCTGCACTGCCTCAACGTTCAAGCCGAGGATCGACTCACACCACGGTGGCACGTGGGACAGCCCTGTGGGAAAGCCTCGTGGGAAAGCCTCGTGGGAAAGCCTCGAGGGAATGCCACAGATCCCTTGTTCCACGTGAAGGAAAGGGTGACACTGCGGCTACAGCTCGGGAGGAAATCGCACGTGCATGCCCCCACTCGAGACGAGGACTGACTCCGCTGGGGAGACTCCAGAAGTACCCCAAGATCCATGTCAGAACTGGAGAGGAAACCTCAGGTCTGGCACCGACTCCACACAAGGTCTTCGGCCCCGATATCGACTGGAGAGGAATCCCGAGAGAACCCCGAGAGGCCCCGGAGCAACTCGCAAGGAGACTGGCCTTTCCTGAGGCCACCAGAGCGGGTCCCTGAGGTCCTCGTCGTAAGTCGAGAGCACCTGCCTTAACTCGAGAAAATCCAGGAGGTTCTCCCCTCCAGGCGAGATGAGGCCCATTTCCGCTGAGGCGTCTCGAGGCTAATCACACCTAAACTCTGGAACTTCCAAAGGGTCCTTCACACCCTTGCTGGAACTCAAGAAGTTCCCGCAACATTCCCGACTCCACTCGAGAGGAACCACGAGAGTCCCGCCCACATCCAGAGGAGCCCCGTTTCCGCCTCCTAGCTCGAGAGGTAGGGATCCTTTCCTGCGTGATCGGGAAAGAATTCCCGGCGTTCCCGTCGCATCTCAAGAGGAGGCGCTCTCCACAGGAAAGGCGAGAGGAACTCCAGAGTCGTGCCACCATTCCCAGAGTCGCCCAGATGTCTCAGTCCATTCCAGCGAAACCTGTATTCCCTGCACTGCCTCAACGTTTCAAGCCGAGGATCGACTCACACCACGGTGGCACGTGGGACAGCCCTGTTGGAAAGCCTCGTGGGAAAGCCTCGTGGGAAAGCCTCGAGGGAATGCCACAGACCCCTTGTTCCACGTCGAAGGAAGGCGTGACACTGCTGGCTACAGCTCGAGGAGGAAATGCGCACGTGCATGCCCCCACTCGAGACGAGGACTGACTCCGCTGGGGAGACTCCAGACAGTACCCAAAGATCCATGTCAGAACTGGAGAGGATTCGTCAGGTTCCGGCACTGACTCTACACAAGGTCTTAGGCCCCAGCATCGACGGGAGAGGAAACCCGAGAGGCCCCCGAGAGGCCACCGAGTAACTCGCATGGGGACTGGCCTGTCCTGAGGCCACCAGAGAGGGTCCCTGAGGTCCCCGACGTAAGTCGAGAGCACCTGCCGCAACTCGAGAAAATCCAGGAGGTTCTCCCCTCCAGGCGAGATGAGGCCCATTTCCGCTGATGCGTCTCGAGGCTAATCACACCTAAACTCTGGAACATCCAAAGGGTCCTTCACACCCATGCTGCAACTCAAGAAGTTCCACGACATACCCGACTCACTAGAGAGGAAGCACGAGAGTCCCGCCCACATCCAGAGGAGCCCCGTTTCCTCCTCCTAGCTTGAGAGGACGGATCCTTTCCCCGCGTTGTCGGGAAAGAATTCCCGGCGTTCCCATCGCATCTCAAGTGGAGGCGCTCTCCACAGGAAAAGGCGAGAGGAACTCCAGGGACGTGCCACCATTCCCAGAGTCCCCCAGATGCCTCAGTCCATTCCAGGGAAACCAGTTTTCCCTGCACTGCCTCGACTTTCAAGCCGAGGATCGACTCACAACACGGTGGCACGTGGGACAGCCCTGTGGGAAAGCCTCAGGGGGAAAGCCTTTTGGGAAAGCCTCGAGGGAAATGCCCAGATCCCTTGTTCCACGCGAAGGGAAGCGTGACATTGCTGCTACAGCTCGGGAGTAAAGGGCACGTGCATGACCCAACTCGAGACGAGGATTGACTTCCCTGGGGAGATTCCAGAAAGTACCCAAAGATCCATGTCAGCACTGGAGAGGAATCCTCAGGTCCTGGCACCGACTCCACACAAGGTCTTAGGCCCCCGGCATCGACGGGAGAGGAATCCCGAGACGCCCCGAGTAACTCGCAAGGAAATTTCCTTTACCGATGCCTCCAGGGCGCGTCCCTGAGGTCCCCGTCGTAAGTCCAGTGCACCTGACACAACTCGAGAAAATCCAAGAGGTTCTGCCCTCCAGGCGAGATGAGGCCCATTTCCAGCTGAGGCGTCCTGAGGCTAATCACACCTGACCTCTGGAACTTCCAAAGGATCCTTCACACCTTTGCTGCAACTCAAGAAGTTCCCTGACATACCCGTCTCCACTCGAGAGGAAGCACGAGAGTCCCGACACATCCAGAGGAGCCCGTTTCCACCTCCTAACTCGAGAGGAGGGATCCTTTCCCTGCGTGCTCGAGAAAGAATTCCCGGCGTTCCTGTCGCAACTCAAGAGGAGGCGCTCTCCACAGGAAAGGCGAGGAGGAACTCCGGGGTCATGCCAGCATTCCCAGAGTCCCCCAGATGTCTCAGTCCATTCCAGGGAAACCTGTTTTCTCTGCACTGTTTTTGACTTTCAAGCCGAGGATAGACTCACACCACGGTGGCACGTGGGACAGCCCTGTGGGAAAGCCTCGTGGAAGTCGAGGGAAAGCCTCGTGGGAAAGACCCTCGAGGGAAAGCCACAGATCCCTTGTTCCACGGAAGGAAAGAGGTGACATGCTGCTACAGCTCGGGGAGGAAATCGCACGTGGCATGCCCCCACTCGAGACGAGGACTGACTCCCCTGGGGAGACTCCAGAACTACCCCAAGATCCATGTCAGCAACTGGAGAGGAATCCTCAGGTTCCCGTCGGGCACCGACACCGCACAATGTCTTAGGCACTGGGCATCGATGGGAGAGGAAATCCCGAAATGCCCCGAGCAACTCGCATGGCGACTGGCCTTTCCTGAGGCCACCAGAGCGGGTCCCTGAGGACCCCGTCGTAAGTTGAGAGAGCCTGCCGCAACTCGAGAAAATCCAGGAGGTTCTCCCTTCCAGCCGAGATGAGGCCCATTTCTGCTGAGACGTCTCGAGGCTAATCACACCTAACCTCTGGAAGTTCCAAAGGGTCCTTCACACCCTTTCTGCAACTCAA
>NW_017194728.1:0-9208 GCF_001704415.2 Capra hircus
ATCTGTGGCTTTCCCTCGAGGCTTTCCACGAGGCTTTCACGATGCTTTTCCACAGGGCTGTCCCACGTGCCACCGTGGTTGTGAGTTGATCCTCGCTTGAAAGTCGAGTCAGTGCAGGGAAAACAGTTTTTCCCTGGAATGGACTGAGACATCTGGGGACTCTGGGAATGGTGGCACGACCCTGGAGTTCCTCTCGCCTTTCCTGTCGAGAGCTCTCCCTGAGATGCGACCGGAACGCCGGAATTCTTTCCCGAACACGCAGGGAAAGGATCCCTCCTCTCGAGCTATGAGGCGGAAACGGGGCTCCTCTGGATGTGGGCAGGACTCTCGTGCTTCGTCTAGAGAGGAGACGGGTATGTCGGGGGAACTGCTTGAGTTGCAGCAAGCGTGTGAAGGACCCTTTGGAAGTTCCAGAGGTTAGGTGTGATTAGCCTCGAGACGCCTCAGCGGAAATGGGCCTCATCTCGCCTGGAGGGGAGAACCTCCTGGATTTTCTCGAGTTGCGGCAGGTGCTCTCGACTTACGTCGGGACCACAGGGACCCGCTCTGGTGGCCTCAGGAAAGGCCAGTCCCCATGCGAGTTGCTCGGGCCTCTCGGATTCTCTCCATCGATGCCGGGGCCTAAGACCTTGTGTGGAGTCTGTGCGGGAACCTGAGGATTCCTCTCAGTGCTGACATGGATCTTGGGTACTTCTGGAGTCTCCCCAGGGGAGTCAGTCCTCGTCTCGAGTGGGGGCATGCACGTGCGCTTTCCTCCCGAGCTGCAGCAGCAGTGTCACTCTTCCCTTCCCGTGAATCAAGGGATCTGTGGCTTTCCCTCGAGGCCTTCCACGAGGCTTTTCCACAGGGCTGTCCCACGTGCCACCGTGGTGTGAGTCGATCCTCGCTTGAAAGTCGAGGCAGTGCAGGGAAAACAGGTTTCCCTGGAATGGACTGAGACATCTGGGGACTCTGGAATGGTGGCACGACCTGGAGTTTCTCTCGCTTTCCTGTGGAGAGCGCCTCCTCTTGAGATGCGACGGAACGCCGGGAATTCTTTCCCACCACGCAGGGAAAAGGATCCCTCCTCTCGAGCTAGAGGCGGAAACGGGGCTCCTCTGGATGTGGGCGGGACTCTCGTGCTTCCTCTCGAGTGGAGACGGGTATGTCGGGAACTTCTTGAGTTGCAGCAAGGTGAAGGACCTTTGGAATTTCCAGAGGTTAGGTGTGATTAGCCTCGACACGCCTCAGCGGAAATGGGCCTCATCTCGCCTGGAGGGGAGAACCTCCTGGATTTTCTCGAGTTGCGGCAGGTGCTCTCGACTTACGATGGGGACCTCAGGGACCCGCTCTGATGGCCTCAGGAAAGGCCAGTCCCCATTCGAGTTGCTCTGGGGCCCCTCGCGATTCCTCTCCCGTCGATGCGGGGCCTAAGATCTTGTGTGGAGTCTGTGCGGAACCTGAGGATTTCTCTCCAGTGCTGACATGGGATCTTGGCGGTACTTCTGGAGTTTGCCCAGGGGAGTCAGTCCTCGTCTCGAAAGGGGACATGCACGTGCGCTTTCATCCCGAGCTGTAACAGGAGTGTCACGCTTCCCTTCGCATGGATCAATGGATCTGTGGCTTTCCCTCGAGGCTTTCCCACGAGGCTTTCCCACGAGGCTTTCCCACAGGGGTGTCCTACGTGCCACCGTGGTGTGAGTCGATCCTCGGCTTGAAAGTCGAGGCAGTGCAGGGAAAACAGATTTCCCTGAAATGGACTGAGACATCTGGTGGACTCTGGGAATGGAGGCACGACCCTGGAGTTCCTCTCGCCTTTCCTGTGGAGAGCGCCTCCTCTTGAGATGCTATGGGAATGCCGGAAATTCTTTCCGGACGACGCAGGGAAAGGATCCTTGCTCTCGAGCTAGGAGGCGGAAACAGGGCTCCTCTGGATGTGGGCGGGACTCTCGTGCTTCCTCTTGAGTGGAGACGGGTATGTCCTGGAACTTCTTGAGTTGCAGCAAGGGTGTGAAGGAGTCCTTGGAAGTTCCAGAGTTTAGGTGTGATTAGCATGGGGACGCCTCAGCGGAAATGGGCCTCATCTCGCCTGGAGGGGAGAACCTACTGGATTTTTCTATAGTTGCGGCAGGTGCTCTCGACTTACGACGGGGACCTCAGGGACCCGCTCTGTTGGCCTCAGGAAAGGCCAGTCCCCATGCGAGTTGCTCGGGGGCCTCTCAGGATTCCTCTCCCGTCGATATCGGGGCGTAAGGCCTTGTGTGGAAGTCGGTGCCGGAACCTGAGGATTCCTCTCCAGTGCTAACATGGTTCTTGGGGTACTTCTGGAGTCTCCCCAGGGGAGTCAGTCCTCGTCTCGAGTGGGGCATGCTCGTGGGCTTTCATCCCGAGCTGCAGCAGCAGTGTCACGCTTTCCTTCGCTTGGATCAAGGGATATGTGGCTTTCCCTCGAGGCTTTCCCACGAGGTTTTCCCACGAGGCTTTCCCACAGGGCTGTCCCACGTGCCACCGTGGTGTGAGTCGATCCCCGGCTTGAAAGTCGAGGCAGTGCCGGGAAAACAGGCTTCCCTGCAATGGACTGAGATCTGGGGGACTCTGGGAATGGTGGAAGGCACCATGGATTTCCTCTCGCCTTTCCTGTCGAGAGCGCCCCCTCCTGTGATGCGACTGGAACGCCGGGAAATTCTTTCCCGACCACGCAGGGAAAGGATCCCTCCTCTGGAGCTAGGAGGCGGAAACGGGGCTTCTCTGAATATGGACGGGACTCTCGTGCTTCCTCTCGCGTGGAGACGGGTATGTTGGGGATATTCTTGAGTGGCAGCAAGGGTGTGAAGGACCCTTTGGAAGTTCCAGAGGTTAGGTGTGATTAGCCTTCAGACACCTCAGCGGTAATGGGCCTCATCTGGCCTGGAAGGGAGGACCTCCTGGATTTTCTCAAGTTGTGGCACGTGCTCTGGACTTACTCAGGGACCCGCTCTGGTGGTCTTAGGAAAGGCCAGTCCCCATGCGAGTTGTTGGGGGCCCTCTCGCGATTCCTCTCCCGACGATGCCGTGGCCTAAGACCTTTGGTGGAGTCAGTGCCGGAACATGTGGATTCCTCTCCAGTGCTGACATAGATCTTGAGGACATTCTGGAGTCTCCCCAGGGGAGTCAGTCCTCGTCTCGAGTGGGGGCATGCACGTGCGCTTTCCTCCCGAGCTGTTGCAGCAGTGTCACGCTTCCTTTCGCGTGGATCAAAGCATCTGTGGCTTTCCCTCGAGGCTTTCCCACGAGGCTTTCCCAAGAGGCTTTCCCACAGGGCTATCCCACGTGCCACCGTGGTGTGAGTCTATCCCCGGCTAGAAAGTGGAGGCAGTGCAGGGAAAACAGTTTTCCCTGGAGTGGACTGAGACATCTGGGGGACTCTGGGAAAGGTGGCACGACCCTGGAGTTCCTCTCGCCTTTCCTGTGGAGAGCGCCTTCCTCTTAAAATGCGACGGGAACGCCGGGAATTCTTTCCCGACCACGCAGGGAAATGATCCCTCCTGGGTATGAGGCGGAAACGGGGCTCCTTTGGATGTGGGCTTGACTCACCTGCTTCCTCTCGAGTGGAGACGGGTGTGTCGGGGAAATTCTTGAGTTGCAGCAAGTGTGTGAGGACCATTTTGAATCTCGAGAGGTTAGGTGTGATTAGCCTCGAGACGCCTCAGCGGAAATGGGCCTCATTTAGCCTGGAGGGGAGAACCTCCTGGATTTTCTCGAGTTGCGGCAGTTGCTCTCGACTTTCCACGGGGACTTCAGGGATACGCTCTGGTGGCCTCAGGAAAGGCCAGTCCCCATGCGAGTTGCTCGGGGGCCTCTCGGATTCCTCTCCAGTCGATGCCGGGTCCTAAGATCTTGTGTGGAGTGGGTGCCGGAACCTGCTGGATTCCTCTCCAGTGCTGACATGGTTCTTGGGGTACTTCTGGAGTCTCCCCAGGAGAGTCAATCCTCGTCCCGAGTGGGGGCATGCACGTGTGCTTTCCTCCCGAGCTGTAGCAGCAGTGTCACGCTTCACTTCGCGTGGATCAGCGGATCTGTGGCTTTCCCTCGAGGCTTTCCCACGAGGCTTTCCCACAAGGCCTTCCCACAGGGCTGTCCCACGTGCCACCGTGGTGTGAGTCGATCCTCGGCTTGAAAGTCGAGGCAGTGCAGGGAAAACAGGTTTCCCTGGAATGGACTGAGACATCTGGGGGACTCTGGGAATGGTGGCACGGCCCTGGAATTCCTCTGGCCTTTCCTGTGGAGAGTGCCTCCCCTTGAGATGCGACGGGAACTCCGGGAATTTTTTCCCAACCACGCAGGGAAAGGATCCCTCCTCTCGAGCTAGGAGGCCGAAACGGGGCTCCTCTGCATGTGGGCAGAACTCTCGTGCTTCCTCTCGAGTGGAGACGGGTATGTCGGGGAACTTCTTGAGTTGCAGCAAGGGTGTGAAGGACCCTTTGGAAGTTCCAGAGGTTAGGTGTGATTAGCCTCAAGATACCTCAGCGGAAATTGGCCTCATCTCGCCTGGAGGGGAGAACCTCCTGGATTTTCTCGAGTTGCGGCAGGTGCTCTCGACTTATGACGGGGACCTCAGGGACCCGCTCTGGTGGCCTCAGGAAAGGCCAGTCCCCATGCGAGTTGCTCGGGGGACTCTCGGGATTCCTCTCCCATTGATGTCGGGGCCACAGATCGTGTGTGGAGTCGGTGCCGGAACCTGAGGAATCCTCTCCAGTGATGACATGGATCTTGGGGTACTTCTGGAGTCTCCCCAGGGAAGTCAGTCCTCGTCTCGAGTGGGGGCATGCACGTGCCCTTTCCTCCCGAGCTGTAGCAGCAGTGTCTCGCTTCCCTTCGCGTGGATCAAGGGATCTGTGGCTTTCCCTCGAAGCTTTCCCACAGGTCTGTCCCACGTGCCACCATAGTGTGAGTCGATCCTCGGCTTGAAAGTCGAGGCAGTGCAGGGAAAACAGTTTTCCCTGGAATGGACTGAGATATCTGGGGGACTCTGGGAATGGTGGCACGACCCTGGAGTTCCTCTCGCCTTTCCTCTGGAGAGCGCCTCCTCTTGAGATGTGACGGGAATGCCGGGAAAACTTGACCGAACCCTCAGGGAAAGGATCCCTCCTCTTGTGGTATGAGGCGGAAACGGGGCTCCTCTGGATGTGGGTGGGACTCTCGTGCTTCATCTCGAGTGGAGACGGGTGTGTCAGGGAACTTCTTGAGTTGCAGCAAGGGTGTGAAGGACCCTTTGGAAGTTCCAGAGTTTAGGTGTGATTTGCCTCGAGATGCCTCAGCGGAAATCGGGCTCATCTCGCCTGGAGGGGAGAACCTCCTGGATTTTCTCGAATTGCGGCAGGTGCTCTCGACTTACGACGGGGACCTCAGGGACCCGCTCTTGTGGCCTCAGGAAAGGCCAGTCCCCATGCGAGTTGCTCGCCGGCCTCTCGGGATTCCTCTCCCTGTTGATGCCGGGGCCTAAGATCTTGTGTGGAGTCGGTGCCGGAACCTGAGGATCCCTCTCCAGTGCTGACATGTACCGGAAGCCAGTGTGAGGAATCCCGTCCGTGACAAGGTCATGAGGAAGGAAGCTGACATACGCAAGGCGTGCTCAGATTTCAGGGACCCCTCTGGAAATTCCTAAGCATGTACCCCAACAAAAATCTGCCGGCTTTTGTGCTCTGCTTTTCCACTCTTCTGACATTTTCTGGAAAAAGTCAATTCAGGGGCTTTAGTTTTCTGCATTTGAAAGAGTGTTTCAATCCAAAAACCCCTTGATGGCTTTCTAGCCTGCCTACAGGACTCTGCGAGTGTGATTGTTTGAGGCCTCCTGACCGCAGGAGGCACAGGAAGCTTAAAACTTCCTAGGAATGTAGGGGCTTCCGAAGAGTCAAAATCTTTAGAATAGGAGTGATTAAAATTTCACTTGTTGAGTCAATGCTTGCTGCCAAATTTTCATATCCTTTATTTTTAGATATAGTTGGCATACAGAAAAAACAAGTAGTAGACCTGGTATTAGCAACATTAGATCTTCGAGTTAAGTACCTTCTTTGTTATATCCCACTGCACCTTTGTTCTATAGAGATGTAACTTTAATGCTTTAAGGAAATGCAGATTAAAGAAAAACACTTCAGGGGAAACAAAATTAACATTCATTAAGGAAGAGAGCTAAAAAGTGTTAACAAGCCTCTTGGCCAGAAGATAATGTAAATCACCTGAGACCTTTTGTATACAAAATGATGTATAGAAAGAGTCTGGGCTGTGAATGCTACATAATTCTGTGTTACCCATTGATCTCCATGTTTTAGTCAAAAGTATAAAAGGCCTTCTGAACAATAAAGGATCGGACCGGTTTCTTCGAACTAGTCTCTCGGCCTGGTTTCTTGGGACTCTGGCTCCCCCCATGTCTCTCTCTCTCTCTTCTTCTCTCCCCTTCCCTCTCTCTGCTCTTTACTTTAACTTCAGGCTGAATCTCCATCTGGGGCGCGGAGGCTCGCTAGGTCTACTTACTTGCCCCGGCTGTTAAGACCCGCACGAAAGGGAGCTTAAGGCGAGGCACACTTAGATATTCAAGCGGGCGCCGGTGGCCCAAGGTAGATGGTGCAAATTCCTTGTCTGGAATTTTATTGGCCTTCCGCGTAAACCAAGCTATTCAGCCCTCTTCCTCCACTTAATCTTCTTATTACACTATAGTTTCTTAATCTAATCTTACATTAATAAACAAACAAGTCTTTCCACGCCAACGCCGTCCACCCTTCGAATTCCCTGGATCCACAGGGGCTGGACCCCTGGCACGTGGTGCCCGGAACAGGCTATTCGAAGGTAGGTTCCTCGGAGCAAAAGCTCCCCCCGGAGCACTCTCTGCTGCTCCCCCCGGGAGCACTCTCCGTTGCTCCCCCCAGAGCACTCTCTGTTGCTCCCCCCGGAGTGACTTAATCACTCCCCCCGGAGTACTTTCGGGTACTCCCCCAGTGTTGAGTGTTCGGGACGGCTAGGACCCCACTCAGGGTGCCACGGACCCCCCTGCAGGATAGACAGGGTGAGGAAGAGTGGGAAGTGTTCAAGGGTTTAAGAGAAACCTGGTGCTCTAGAGGTTGAAAAGAAACCTGCTATCCTAGGGTTAAAAACAAACCCCCCTCGCCAAAGGTAAAACCTTTTGTTGAGGTAGACTTTTCTATAAGACTTAATTTTCTGACATGGGTAACAGTGAATCAAAAGAAAGACATCTTTTTATAGGAGTAATCTTGCAGTTACTAACTAAACGAGGAATTAAAGTTTAAAAATCCAATATTCATTCATTTTTTTCCTTTGTACAAGAACAGTGTCCCTGGTTTCCAGAAGAAGGCACTGTTAACTTAGACACCTGGGGGAGAGTAGGAAAACAACTAAAAACTTACCATGCTGAACATGGCTCAGAAAAGGTGCCTACTGACGCCTTTTCCTTATGGAATATAATTAGGGACGCTCTAGACCCTGCCCCTGAATCTGAAAAGGTACACCTTAAAGAGGAAAGTGCAGATAAAAAGGTATCTATCGAAGAGGAGAGTGATGAAAAGGAGGCTACACCTAGCTATCGGCAGTTGAATCAAATGATAGCTGCAATGACTGCCCAAGAAAAGGTAATAGATAGAGATGACAAAAAAGAGGCAGGTTTCAGATGAGGAAGATCTGGAAAAGGAAGTAAGTCAAGATCATTCTGATGAGGATTGGTCTTTATTAAATAAAGATGCTCCAAGGAGTTTAAGAGAAACTTCTCCAATTAGATTATCTGCTCCAAAGAGCTTAATAAAAACTTCCCCAACCAGACCACCTGCTTCCAGAAATTCAAGAGAAATTTCCCTAATTAAGCCTTCTGCTTCCAGAGGCTCAAGACAAAATGTCCCCCATCAGGATATATGCACCTGAGAGCTTAAGGCAGACATCCCCCAGGAAAACATCCGTAAGACCTAAAACACAAAAACGGATAAAAATTCCCAAAGTACGAAGAAAGTGACATAGGACACCCCTTGCCGCCCCCTCCCTATAAGGGTGAAGGGCCTCCACTAGAAGCTCCCCGAAGAAGGGTTTTCTCTAGCCCAGATGATGAACTTGATCCCCCCACCTTGAGGGCTTGTTTCCCCATAATATTTGGTGGCAGCGGTGGCAGAACAGCCCCCCACTGGGAACCCATTCCAATGAAAATGATTAAAGAACTCAAACAGGCTTGTGCTTTGTATGGGCCTAAAGCCCGTATACTGTATCATTGGTGGAGGCTTTAGCGGGCAGATGGATGACACCCCATGACTGGAAGACAGTCGCTAAAGCTTGTCTGTCTGGAGGTCAATATGTACTTTGGAGAACTGAATATGAAGATCTTGCCCAAAACAGGCTGATGCTAACCAAAAATATGGCCCAAGATATATTATAAAAAGTATGTTGGCAGGGACTAATGATTTCGGAACACTTAGAGATCAAATGGGATTAGACAAAACTACTTTAGATCAAGTAACCGCCTGCGCCCTTGGGCTTGGCGTTTGTTGCCTGAAGGGAAAGAATCTACCTCGTCCTTCTCAAATGTTAAACAAAAACCAGAAGAGCCATATGAAGACTTTATATCAAGACTTGCAGAGGCAGTCAACAGAGTAATTTCCAATACTGAGGCAGCTAGTATATTGATAAAACAACTGGCATTTGAAAATGCTAATTCTACCTGCCAGGCCATTTTACGTCCTATAAAAAAAACTGGGAAATAATAGATTATATCAGGCAATGTGCAGATGTAGGACCAGCAATGATGCAGGGCGTTGCCATAGCTGCAGCCATAAAGGGAAATTCTTACCAGCAGGCAGTACAGTCCTTTTTTACAAATAAAAATAACCCGTCAAAGAGTCATTCCAGTAGTCCAGGCCAGAATATTGGTTTATCCAAGGCCTGCTTCTCTTGCGGACGGGAAGGGCACTTTATGCGAGCTTGTCCCCAAAAAGCAACCGGTTCTTCTCTGCCTAATTCTGTGCATACTAATTCCCTAGATCTCTCTGCCCTCGTTGTCAAAAAGGATATCATTGGGCAAAAGAATGTAGGTCACAATTCCATAGAAATGGAGCCTTTTTGGGCCCCGACCAGCAGTCGGGAAACGGATTGAGGGGCCAGCCTCAGGCCCCGACAACAATTGGGCAGCCTCACTGAACCATTCATTCCCTTCGTCCATCGCAGAACTCATCAGAGCAACCCCAGGCAGCGCAGGACTGGA
>NW_017194729.1:0-9208 GCF_001704415.2 Capra hircus
TGGGGATTTCAGAAGCAAGGTGGTGGCCTGCAACTCCTTGGGGTCCCTCAGGTGGCAAGGTCTCGACCAGGTGACCCCAGCATGACACCTGGCCCCTCAGACACACTCCCGCAGCCTGCTTCCCATGGGCAGGACTGCTCTCACCTAGGAATGTGTTTGCAAGGCCAGGAAACTGCAGGGAGACACAAGACCCTGATTCTGGCATTGAGTCTGTTGGAACAGGCCTGCAGGTCTTCTGTCTAACAAGCCAAACACTTGCTGCAAGATACAGGCCTGAAAACACACTCTTGGGCTGCCTTTCCTTCCTCCAAGGAAGAGAGTTTTCTCAGACTCCTGTGGGCTGAGAGCCACACAGGGCTGAAAAGCACTTGCTGGGAGATTCTTTTTCATTGGCCATGGCCCCTGAGGCCCTGTGCTCAGGGAGGGCTCCCTCCCTCCAGGGAAAGTCAAAGGAAGCTCCAAACGGCTGTTCAATCATGTTTCTGAGAGAGTCATTGCCAAGGCAGGTTTCTAAGAAGTTCAAGGGTCCCAAAGGAGAGAGGGGTCTAGAATTCTCAAGGAGGAAGAAGGACAAACTGTTTTCCCTCTTACATTCCTTAGGATTATATAACAATCATGCATCCTTCTTGAGGACGGTCTCTGGAAAAAACCTTCTGGCTAATCCTGTTATCTTAAAATGTAAATTATGGGAGTAGGTCTAGTGAGTCTTTACAACCTCCAGACATTTTTTGTTCGTTGTCATAACTTATTGGAGAGTATATAACTCCATTACCAACACTAGCAAGGGGGTACGCTTTCTGCCCCTTGTGATGTCTCTGTCAGAAGCTTTCTCTATCTCCTTTATACTTTAATAAAACTCTATTGCACAAAAGCTCTGAGCAATCAAGCCTCGTCTTGGGCCCTGGATTGAATTCTTCTCCTCCATAAGCCAAGAATCCCAGCATCTTTTCGTGGCTCAGCAACAATATTTCATTTCCTCTGCAGGAGAGAGCTAGTGAGCTTAGGTCTGTCTGGAACATTCTTGGATCCTGTGGGGAAAATATCCTGTGCACACATCTGGATACTGGGCCTAGAGGCCAAAATTTGCATTTCTTTCCCGGGAGCCCTAACGTGGTGTGACTTAGCAACTGCTTGAAAATCCATCCATTGCTGTTTTCCTCCTTCTGACAGAGCTAGCTTTGTTCCCTGCTTTGGGATATCTCAACCGAAGGGCAGTCCATAGCTACTCGCCTGGGGCCCATTGGGATGTGCAAGGTGCCCTCGACTAGGTGACCCTAGCATGGCACTCAGCCCGCTCAGACACACTCCCGAGGCTTCTTTCTCATGGGAAGCACTGCTCCAACCTAGGAATGTGTCTGCAATGCTTGGAAAGTGCAGTGAGACACACAGCCCTGACTCTGCAATTGAGGCCCTCAGAGCAAGCCTGCAGCTCTGATGTCTGAGAAGCAAAACACTTGCTGCAAAGAGAGGCCTGAAAAACACTCTCTGTGGATGACTTTCCTTCCTCTAAGGAAGATAGTTTTCCCAGTCTCCTGCTTCCTGAATGTCACACAGCTGGAATGCGCTTGCTTGGAGGTCGTGATTCAGTGGCAATGACCCCTGAGGCCCCTTTGCCCAGGGAGGGCTCCCACACTCACAGGCAAATCAAAGCAACTTCCAAGTGAGTCAGCTCTTCACATCAAATGGCCACAGTATTGGAGTTTCAGGTTCAGTATTAGTCCTTCCAATGTATATTCAGACCTGATTTCCTTTAGGATGGAGTGGTTGCGTCTCCTTGTAGTCTAAGCGACCTACAAGCATCTTCTCCAACACCACAGTTCAAAAGCATCCAATTTTCAGCTGTCACTTTCTTTATAGTACATCTTTCATATCCATCCATGACATATGGAAAAACCATAGCCTTGACTGGATGGATCTTTGTTGGCAAAGCAACGTCTCGGCTTTTTAATATGCTGTCTAGTTTGGTCATCACTTTTCTTCCAAGTCATAAATATGTTTTAAGTTCATGGAGGCAGCCATCACCTGCAGTGATTTCCAAGCCCCCCAAAATAGTCTGCTGCTGTTTCCAATGTTTTCCCATCTATTTGCCATGAAGTGATGAGACTGGATGCAATGATTTTAGTTTTCTGAATGCTGAGCTTTAAGCTAACTTTTTCACTCTCCTCTTTCACTTTCATCAGGAGACTCTTTAGTTCTTATACACTTTCTGCCATAAGGGTGGTGTCGTCTGCATATCTGAGAATCTTGATATTTCTCCCAGCAATCTGGATTCCAGCGTGTGCTTCCTCCAGCCCAGTGTTTCTCATGATGTACTCTGCGTATAAGTTAAATAAGCAGGGTGACAATATACAGCCTTGACATATTCCTTTTCCTATTTAGAACCAGTCTGTTGTTCCATGTCCAGTTCGAACTGTTTCTTCCTGACCTGCATACAGGTTTCTCAAGAGACAGGTCAGGTGGTCTGGTATTCCCATCTCTTTCAGAATTTTTTCCCAGTTTATTGTGATCCACACAGTCAAAGGCTTTGGCATAGTCAATAAAGCAGAAATAGATGTCTTTTTTTCTGGAACTCTCTTGCTTTTTCAATGATCCAGTGGATGTTGGCAGTTTGATCTCTGGTTTCTCTGCATTTTTTTAAATCCCTCTTGAACATTTGGAAGTTCACAGTTCATGTGAACTTGGAGAATTTTGAGCATTACTTTACTAGTGTGTGAGATGAGTGCAATTTGTGCAGCAGCTTGAATATTCTTTGTCATTGCCTTTCTTTGGGATTGGAATGAAAACTGACCTAATGACTAGGTGTTTTCAATTGCATATGCTGAAAGAACTGGCTGTGCAGTTTTGAAGAAAAAAAAATCATTTTAACCCATTTTCTCTGAAGTGCAAGGCATATCATGGCCATCCCTGAATCATAAAGTCACCTTTTCTTTATGTAGTCATAGTTTCATGCCTAAATTATAGGCCAACTCATGCTCAAATTGACTCTGATGTCAGGGGCAGATCAACTAATAAAAAGCTTGGATTGTCCCTCTGGAGGAAAGTGAGATCTTGGTCCCACAAGAAGAATCTGAAGGGTTAAGGGAACTTGCAAGAGTGGGGAAAGCTTAGTCCATCCTACATGTACCAAAATCTTAAATAAGGCTTATTTACTTTACCGAAGTAAAAAAAACAGATGATGAAAACAATTATAAATCAATGAAAGGTAAAGAAACTCATAGTCTGTTATCAAAATTGCATTCTAAGAAAACTTTGTGCTCTTAACCTAGAGAGGAGACTAAATTCCATCTGGTACCAGCTTACCAGAAGACAAACAAACAAACAAACAAATTATCAGTAAGCTTAAAAAAAGTATATTCGATATATCTTGAAGTAGCAGTATTTCTGCAAAGGCATCAGTGTGAAACCATAGAGGACATGGTTAAAACCTGATTAAATAGAAATTGACAATGTAATCTGGTCACTGCTGCGACTTGAAATGCTTTAATATGATAACTGGAATTATAACTGACAGCATTTGACCAGGACATATCAGATTTTCACGGATGTCACGATAATTTCTAGGATATCTATATTAGGAACTGAAGGAATCTTTGAACCTAGGAAAGAAAACAACAGTCCTCAAAGGCCCTTGCTGAATCATCTATCAGCAAGGAATGTCTTTGCAAGGATCGCAAAGTGAAGGGAAAATACACCGACCTGCCTCTGCAACTTCGGTCCTCTGAGCAGATCTGGAGGTCTCCCTTTGTATAAGCTAACCTGTTCCTTCCAAATAGAGGTTTGCAACACAAAACAAGTGGCCGCCTATTCTTCCCCGAAGGAGGCTCTCTTTCCCCACATCCTGCGAACTCCCTTTCCCAGCCTCCTGGAAAAGCGCTTCTTGCAGTTCCTTTCAGAAAATCCTATGGACGGAGAAGCCTGGTAGGCTGCAGTCCGTGGCGGTCGCTGAGGGTCGGACACGACTGAGCGACTGCCACTTTCATTTTCACTTTCATGCATTGGAGAAGTCAATGGCAACCCACTTACTGTTCTTGCCTGGAGAATCCCAGGGACGGGGGAGCCTAGTGGGCTACCGTCTATGGCGTCGCACAGAGTCGAACACGACTGAAGCAACTTAACAGCAGCAGCAGCAGCAGTTCCTTTCTTAGGGGCAGTTATCCCTGAGATTGGGACCTGGAAAGGCAGAGCCACCTCCACACACACGTCTTTTTTGTCCCCTTTCCTCTGGAGGAGAGCTCTAGTGAGCCTAGGTCTGTCAGGAAAATTCTTGGCTTTGACGGGATCACACCCGGTGTGTGAACCTGCATACCCGACCTAGGGGCCACAGGGCACCTGTTTTGCCTCGAGTGCGTCCTGGAGGGGTGCAGCATAGCAAGAGCTTAAAAAATCCATCCAATTTGTCTTTTTTTTTTTTACCTCAGAGAGAACGAGTTTGCTCCACCTCCACCCTTTGGCAGTGTGGAGGGAAGAGGGCACCACCCTCTCCCAAAGGGGACATAGGGCCTACCAGGAGAGAAAGGCCCCTTGAGGAGCTGAGCCCAGGTAGGCAGCCAGTGATGTCAAGCACACTCCCGCTGCTTGCTTCTTCATGGGCACTCCCACGATCTGCTAGGAATGTCTTTGCAAGGATCTCAAAGGGAAGGGGAGATACATGGCCCTGTCTCTGGAACTTCAGTCCTCTGAGCAGATCTGGAGGTCTTGAGTTGTATAAGCAAACCTGTTCCTTCCAAATAGAGGCTTGCAAACACACCCCCGGTGGTTGCCTCTTCTTCCCCGAAGAAGTCTTTCTTTCCCCACATGCTGCGAACTCCCTGTCCCAACCTCCAAGAATAGCGCTTCTTGCCATTCCTTTCTTAGAGGCAGTTATCCCTGAGCTCTGGGGCCGTAGGGAGTAGCCCCACACTCACAGGGAAAGGCAAAGACTCCTCCATACATCTCCTCTATCCCCTTTGCTCCGGAGGAGAGCTCTAGTGAGCCTAGGTCTTTCAGGAAAATTCTTGGCTTGGACAGGATCTCACCCTGTTTGTGAACCTGCATATCCAACCAGGGGCCACAGAGCACCTGTTTCAGTAAAGTGGGCCCTGAAAGGGTGCAGCCTAGCAAGAGCTTGAAAATCCATTCAATTGCTGTTTTTGTACCTCTGACAGAGCGAGCTTGGCTCCACCCTTTGGCAGTGAGGAGAAAAGAGGCATGACACCCTCCCCAAGGGTTACATGGGGCCTACTTCGAGAGGAAGCTGCCAACTCGAGAAAATCCAGGAGGTTCTCCCCCTCCAGGCGAGATGAGGCCCATTTCCGCTGAGGGCGTCTCGAGGCTAATCACAACTAACCTCTGGAACTTCGAAAGGGTCCTTCACACCCCTGCTGCAAGTCAAGAAGTTCTCCGACATACCCATCTCCACTCGAGAGGAAGGACGAGGGTCCCACCCACATCCAGCGGAGCCCCGTTTCCGCCTCGTAGCTCGAGAAGAGGGATCCTTTCCCTTCGTCGTCGGGAAAGAATTCCCGGGCTTCCCGTCGCATCTCAAGAGGAGGCACTCTCCACAGGAAAGGCGAGAGGAACTCCAGGGCCTTGCCAGCATTCCAAGAGTCCCCCAGATGTCTCCGTCCATTCCAGAAGAACCTGCTTTCCCTTCACTGCCTCGACGTTCACGCCGAGGATAGACTCACACCACCGTGACATGTGGGACAGCCCTGTTCGAAAGCCTCGTGGGAAAGCCTCGATGCAAAGCGACTGATCCCTTGAACCACATGTCGGCAAGCGTGACACTGCTGCTACAGCTTGTGAGGAAATCGCAGGTGCATGCCCCCACACGAGATGAGGACTGACTCCCCTGGTGAGACTCCAGAAGTATGGAAAGATTCATGTCAGCACTGGAGAGGCATCCTCAGGGTCTGGCCCCGACTCCACACAAGGTCTTAGGCACCGGCATCGATGGGAGAGGAATCCCTATAGGCCCCATGGTAACTCGCATGGGGACTGGCCTTTCCTGAGGCCACCAGAGCGAGTCCCTGAGGTCCCCGTCGTAACTCGAGAGCACCTACCACAACTCGGTAAAATCCAGGAGGTTCTCCCCTCCAGGCGAGATGAGGCCCATTTCCGCTGAGGTGTCTCGAGGCTAATCACACCTAACCTGTGGAACTTCCAAAGGGTCCTTCACACCCTTGCTGCAACTCAAGAAGTTCCCCGACAAACCCGTCTTCACTCGAGAGGAAGCACGGGGGTCCCGCCACATCCAGAGGAGCCCCATTTCCGCCTCGTAGGTCGAAATGAGGGATCCTTTCCCTGCTTCATCGGAAAGGATTCCCGCCGTTCCCGCCGCATCTCAAGAGGAGGCGCTCTCAACAGGAAAGGCGAGAGGAACTCCAGGGTCGTGCCACCATTCCAAGAGTCCCCCAGATGTCTCAGTCCATTACAGGGAAACCTGTTTTCCCTGCACTGCCTCGACATTCACGCGGAGGATTGACTCACACTACGGTGGCACGTGGGACACCCCTGTTGGAAAGCCTCGTGGGAAAGCCTCGAGGGAAAGCCACAGATCCTTTGATCCATGCGAATGGAAGCGTTACACTGCTGCTACCTCTCGGAAGGAAAGCGCACGTGCATGACCCCACTCGAGCCGAGGACTGACTCCCCAGGGCAGACTCCAGAAGTACCCCTAGATGCATGTCAGCCCTGGAGAGGAATCCTCAGGTTCTGAACACAACTCCACAAAAGGTCTTAGGCCCTGGCATCGACGGGAGAGGAATCCTGAGAGGACCCCTAGCAACTCGCATGGCGACTGGCCTTTCTTGAGGCAACCAGAGCGGGTCCCTGAGGTCCCTGTCGTAACTCAATAGCACCTGCCACAACTCGAGAAAATCCAGGAGGTTCTCCCATTCAGGCGAGATGAGGCCCATTTCCGCTGAGGCGTCTTGAGGCTAAACACACCTAACCTCTGGAACTTCCAAAGGGTCCTTCCCACACTTGCTGCAACTCAAGAAGTTCCCCGACATACCCGTCTCCACTCGAGAGGAAGCACGAGAGTCCCGCCCACATCCAGAGGAGCCTGGCTTCCACCTCGTAGCTCTAGATGACGGATTCTTTTCCAGCTTCGTCTGGAAAGAATTCCCGGCTTTCCCGTCGCAACTCAAGAGGAGGCGCTCTCAACAGGAAAAGCGAGAGAAACCCCAGTGTCGTGCCACAATTCCAAGGGACCCCCAGATGTCAGTCCATTCCAGAGGAACTTGCTTTCCCTGCACTGCCTCTACTTTCACGCGGAGGATCCACTCACACACTGGAACGTGGGTCAGCCCTGTGGAAAGCCTCGTGGAAAGCCTCGAGGGAAAGCCACAGATCCTTTGATCCACGCGACGGAAAGTGTGACACTGCTGCAGGAAAGCTCACGTGCATGCCCCACTGAGATGAGGGACTCCCCAGGGAAACTCCAGAAGTAAGCCAAGATCCATGTCAG
Organism: Capra hircus; assembly: GCF_001704415.2. Taxonomy (NCBI): domain Eukaryota; kingdom Metazoa; phylum Chordata; class Mammalia; order Artiodactyla; family Bovidae; genus Capra; species Capra hircus. The sequence continues at coordinate 7,451 of NW_017194729.1, forward strand.
CACTGAAGAGGAATCCTCAGGTTCCCACTCCACAAAAGGTCTTAGGCCCCGACATCGACGGGAGAGGAATCCTGAAAGGCCCTTGCAACTCCATGGCACTGGCCTTTCCTGAGGCCACCAGAGCGGGTCCCTGAGGTCCCTGTCGTAACTCGAGAGCCCTGCCACAACTCTAGAAAATCCAGGAGGTTCTCCCTCAGGCGAGATAGGCCCATTTCCGCTGAGGCGTCTTGAGGCTAAACACACCTAAATCTGGAAATTCAAAAGGGTCCTTGCTGCAACTCAAGAAGTTCCCCGACATACCCGTCTCCACTCGAGAGGAAGCACGAGGTCCCGCCCACATCCAGAGGAGCCTGGTTTCGAGCTCTAGATGAGGATCTTTTTTCCAGCTTGTCAGGAAAGAATTCCCGGCTTTTCCCTCGCATTCAAGAGGAAGCGCTCTCACAGGAAAGCGAGAGAAACCCCAGGTCGTGCCACAATTCCAAGGGACCCAGATGTCAGTCCATTCCAGAGGAACTTGTTTCCCTGCACTGCCTCGAATTTCACGCGAGGATCGACTCACTACACCATGGAACGTGGGAGCCTGTGGGAAAGCCTCGTGGGAAAGCCTCGAGGGAAAGCCACAGATCCCTTGATCCACGCGAAGGGAAGCATGACACTGCTGCTACATTCGAGGAAGCTCACGTGCATGCCCCCATGAGGAGCACAGACTCCCCAGGGGAAACTCCAGAAGTAAGCCAAGATCCATGTCAGCACTGAGAGGAATCCTCAGGTTCCAGCCTCTCCACAAAAGGTCTTAGGCCCCGACATCGACGGAGAGGAATCCCGAAGGCCCCTTGCAACTCCCATGGGCACTGGCCTTTCCTGAGGCCACAGAGCGGGTCCCTGAGGTCCCTGTCGTAACTCGAGAGACCCTGCCCAACTCTAGAAAATCCAGGAGGTTCTCCCCTCCAGGCGAGATGAGGCCCATTTCCTCTGAGGCGTCAGGAGGCTATCACACCTAATTCTGGAAATTCAAAAGGGTCCTTGCTGCAACTCAAGAAGTTCCCCGACATACCCGTCTCCACTCGAGAGGAAGCACGAGGGTCCCGCCACATCCAGAGGAGACCCGTTTTGGTATCGAAGCTCGAGAGAGGGATCCTTTCCTGCTTGGTCGGAAAATACCGCCATTCCCGCTCGCATCTTCAAGAGGAGCGCTCTCCACAGGAAAGGCGAGAGGAACCAGGGTCGCCACCATTCACAGAGTCACCCAGATGTCTCAGTCCATTCCAGGGAAACTGTTTTCCCTGCACTGCCTCGACTTTCAAGGCGAGGATCGACTCAAACCACGGTGGCACGTGGGACAGCCCTGTGGGAAAGCCTCGTGGGAAATCCTCTTGGGAAAGCTCGAGGGAAAGCCACAGATCCATTGATCCACGCGAAGGGAAGCGACACTGCTGCTACAGCTCGGGAGGAAAGCGCACGTGCATGCCCCACTCGAGACAAGGCTGACTCCCCTGGGGAGACTCCAGAAGTATCCCAAGATCCATGTCAGCACTGGAGAGGAATCCTCAGGTTCTGGCACCATCTCCACACAAGGTCTTAGGCCCCGGCATCGACGGGAGAGGAATCCCGAGAGGCCCCGAGCAATTCGCATGGGGACTGGCTTTCCTGAGGCCACCAGAGCAGCCCCTGAGGTCCCGGTCGTAAGTTGTGAGCACCTGCCTCAACTGAGAAAATCCAGGAGGTTCTCCCTCCAGGCGAGATGAGGCCCATTTCTGC
>NW_017194730.1:0-9208 GCF_001704415.2 Capra hircus
GCGGAAAGAATTCCCGGCCTTCCCGTCGCATCTCAAGAGGAGGCGCTCTCAACAGGAAAGACGAGAGGAACTCCAGGGCCCTTGTCAGCATTCAAGAGTCCCCCAGATGTCTAAGTTCATTCCAGAAGAACCTGTTTTCCCTGCACTGCCTCGACTTTCACGCCGAGGATCGACTCACACCACCGTGGCACGTGGGACAGCCCTGTTGGAAAGCCTCGTGGGAAAGCCTCAATGGAAAGCGACAGATCCTTGATCCACACGTCGGCAAGCGTGACACTGCTGTTGCAGCTCGCGAGGAAATGGCAGCTGCATGCCCTCACACGAGATGAGGACTGACTTCCCTGGTGAGACTCCAGAAGTACGGAAAGATTCATGTCAGCACTGGAGAGGCATCCTCAGGGTCTGGCCCCGACTCCACACAAGGTCTTAGGCACCGGCATCGATGGGAGAGGAATCCCTAGAGGCCCCCTGGTAACTCGCATGGGGACTGGCCTTTCCTGAGGCCACCAGAGGGTCCCTGAGGACCCGTCATAACTCGAGAGCACCTGCCCGCAACTGGGTAAAATCCAGGAGGTTCTCCTCTCCAGGCGAGATTAGCCCATTTCCTCTGAGGCGTCTGTGGGCTAATCACACCTAAACTCTGGAACTTCCAAAGGGTCCTTCAACCCTTGCTTGCAACTCAAGAAGTTATCCGACATACCCGTCTCTACTCTAGAGGAAGCACAAGAGTATCGCCCACATCACGAGAGCCACGTTTCGCCTCTAGCTCGAGAGGAGGGATCCTTTCCCTGCCTGTGGTCGGGAAAGGCATTTCGTCGCATCTCAAGAGGAGGCGCTCTCCACAGGAAAGGCGAGAGGAACTGCAGGGTCGTGCGACCATTCCAGAGTCCCACACATGTCTCAGTCCATTCAAGGGAAACCTGTTTTCACTGCACTGCCTTCGACTTTCAAGCCGAGGATCGACTCACACCACGGTGGCACGTGGACAGCCCTGAGGGAAAGCCTCGTGGGAAAGCCTCGAGGGAAAGCCACTGATCCCTTAATCCTCTCGTCGGGAAGCATGACACTGCTGATACAGCTTGGGAGGAAAGCGCACGTGCATGCCCCCACTCGAGACGAGGACTGACTCCCCTGAGGAGACTCCAGAAGTACCCCAAGTTACACGTCAGCACTGCAGATGAATCCTCAGGTTCCGGCACCAACTCTACACAAGGTCTTAGGCCCTGGCATCGAGGGAGAGGAATCCCGAGAGTCCCCAGGGAAACTCGCATGGGGACTGGCCTTTCCTGAGGCCACCAGAGGGGTCCCTGAGGTCCCGGTCATAAGTCGAGAGCACCTGCCACAACTCGAGAAAATCCAGGAGGTTCTCCCCTCAGGCGAGATGAGGCCCATTTCCGCTGAGGCGTCTCGAGGCTAATCACATCTAAACCTCTGGAACTTCCAAAAGGTCCTTCACACCATTGCTGCAACTCAAGAAGTTCCCGACATACCCGTCTCCACTCGAGACGAAGCACGGGAGTACCGCCCACATCCAGAGGCGCACCGTTTCCGCCTCATAGCTCGAGAGGAGTGATCCTTTACCTGTGTGTTGGGAAAGAATTCCCGGTATTCCCGTCGCATCTCAAGAGGAGGCCCTCTCCACAGGAAAGGCGAGAGGAATTCAGGGTCGTGCCACCATTTCCAGAGTCCCCCAGATGTCTCAGTCCATTCCAGGGAAACCTGTTTCCCTGCACTGCCTCGACTTTCAATCCAAGGATCGACTCACACCACGGTGGCACGTGGGAGAGCCCTGTGGGAAAGCCTCGTGGGAAAGCCTCGAGGGAAAGCAACAGATCCTTGATACACGAGAAGGGAAGCGTGACACTGCTGCTACAGCTCGGGAGGAAAGCGCACGTGCATGCCCCCACTCGAGACGAGGACTGACTCCCTGGGGAGACTCCAGAAGTACCCCAAGATCCATGTCAGCACTGGAGAGGAATCCTCAGGTTCCGGGCAACGACTCCACACAAGGGCTTAGGCCCCGGAATCCACGGGAGAGGAATCCCTAGAGGCCCCTGAGCAACTATCATGGGGGGCCTTTCCTGAGGACACCTAGTGGGTCCCTGAGGTCCCAGTCGTAAGTCGAGAGCACCTGCCGCAAATCGAGAAAATATAGGAGGTTCTCCCCTCAGGCGAGATGAGGCCCTTGTACGCTGAGGCGTCTCGTAGCTAATCACACCTAACCTCTGAAACTTCCAAAGGGTCCTTCACACCCTTGCTGCAACTCAAGAAGTTCCCCGACATACCCGTCTCCACTCGAGGAGAACGAGAGTCCCGACCACATCCAGAGGAGCCCCGTTTCCACCTCCTAGCTCGAGAGGAGGGATCCTTTCCCTGCGTGGTCGGGAAAGAATTCCCGGCGTTCCCGTCGCATCTCAAGAGGATGCGCTCTCCACAGGAAAGGCGAGAGGAACTCCAGGGTCGTGCCACCATTCCCAGAGTCCCCAGATGTCTCAGTCCATTCCAGGGAAAGCTGTTTTCCTGGCACTACCTCGACTTTCAAGCGGAGGATCGACTCACACCACGATGGCACGTGGGACAGCCCTGTGGGAAAGCCTCGTGGGAAGACTGCTGGGAAAGCCTCGAGGGAAAGCCACAGATCCCTTGAACCACACGAAGGGAAGCGTGACAATGCTGCCACACCTCGGGAGGAAAGCGAAAGTACATGCCCACACTCGAGACGAGGACTGACTCCCCTGGGGAGACTCCAGAAGTACCCCAAAATCCATGTCAGCACAGGAGAGGAATCCTCGGGTTCTGGCACGGACTTCACACAAAGTCTTAGGCCCCATCATCGACAGTAGAAAAATCCCAACTGGCCCCTCAGCAACTCGCATGGGGACTGGCCTTTCCTGAGACCACCAGAGAGAGTCCCTGAGGTCCCCGTCATAAGTCGAGAGCACCAGCCACAACTCGAGAAAATCCAGGAGGTACTCCCCTCCATGTGAGATGACGCCCATTTCCGCTGAGGCGTCTCGAGGCTAATCACAGCTAACCTCTGGAACTTCCAAAGGGTCCTTCACACCCTTGCTGCAACTCAAGAAGTTCCCCGACATACCCGTCTCCACTCGAGATGAAGCAAGAGAGTCCCGCCCACATCCAGAGGACCCCCGTTTCCGCCTCATAGCTCGAGAGGAGGGTCCCTCCCTGCGTGGTCGGGAAAGAATTCCTGGCGTTCCTGTCGCATCTCAAGTTGAAGCGCTCTCCACAGGCAAGGCGAGAGGGACTCCAGGGTCGTGACACCATTCCCAGAGTACCCCAGATGTCTCAGTCCATTCCAGGGAAACCTGTTTTCCCTGCACTGCCTCGACTTTCAAGCCGAGGATCGACTCACACCACGGTGGCACGTGGTATAGCCCTGTGGGAAAGCCTCGTGGGAAAGCCTCGTGGGAAAGCCTCGAGGGTAAGCCCCAGATCCCTTGATCCACGCGAGTGAAGGGTGACACAGCTGCTACAACTCGGGAGGAATGCGCACGTGCATGCCCCACTCGAGTCGAGGACTGATTACCCTGGGCAGACTCCAGAAGAACCCAAGATCCATGTCAGCCACTGGAAAGGAATCCTCAGGTTCCGGCACCAACTCCACACATGGTCTTAGGCCCGGCATTGACGGGAGAGGAATTCCGAGAGGCCGCCGAGCAACTGGCATGGGGACTGGCATTTCCTCCATCAGAGCGGTCCCTGAAGTCCCCGTCGTAAGTCGCGAGCACCTGCTGAAAACTCGAGAAAATCCAGGAGGTTCTCCCTCCAGGCGAGATGAGGCCATTTCCGCTGAGGCATCTCGAATCTAATCACACCTAACCTCGGGAACTTCCAAAGGTCTTCACCCCCTTCCTACAACTCAAGAAGTTCCCCAACATACCCGTCTCACTCGAGAGGAAGCACGAAAGTCACGCCCACATCCAGAGGAGCCCCGTTTCGGCCTCCTAGCTCGAGAGGAGGGATCGTTTCCCTGCGTGGTTGGGAAAGAATTCGCGGCGTTCCCGTCGCATCTCAAGAGGAGACACTCTCCACAGGAAAGGTGAGAGGTATCCAGGTCGTGCCACCATTCCCAGTATCCCCCAGATGTCTCAGTCCATTCCAGGGAAACCTGTTTTCCTGCACTGCCTCGACTTTCAAGCCGAGGATCGACTCACACCACGGTGGCACGTGGACAGCCCTGTGGGAAAGCTTCTAGGGAAAGCCTCGTGGGAAAGCCTCGAGGGAAAGCCACAGATCCCTTGATCCACGTGAAGGGAAGCGTGACTCTGTTGCTAGAGCTCGGGAGGAAAGCGCACGTGGATACCCCCACTCGAGACGAGGACTGACTCCCCTGAGGAGACTCCAGAAGAACCCTAGATCCAAGGCAGCACTGGAGAGGATTCCGCAGGTTCCAGCACCGACTCCACACAAAGGTCTTTAGGCCCGGCATCGACGTGAGAGGAATCCCGAGAGGCCCCCGCGCAACTCGCGTGGGGACTGGCCTTTCCTGAGGCCACCAGAGCGGGTCCCTGAGGTCCCGTCATAAGTCGAGAGCACCTGCCGCAACTCGAGAAAATCCAGGAGGTTCTCCCTCCAGGCGAGATGAGGCCCATTTCGGCTGAGGCGTCTCGAGGCTAATCACATCTAACATCTGGAACTTCCAAAGGTTCCTTCACACCCTTGCTGCACCTCAAGAAGTTCCCCGACATACCCGTCTCCACTTGAGAGGAAGCACGAGAGTCACGCCCACATCCAGAGGAGCCCCGTTTCCGCCTCCTAGCTCGAGAGAGGGATCCTTTCCCTGCCTGTTCGTTCAAGAATCGCGGCGTTCCCGTCGCATCTCAAGAGGAGGTGCTCTCCACAGGAAAGGCGAGAGGAACTGCAGGGTCGTGCCACCATTCCAGAGTCCCCAAGATGACTCAGTCCATTCCAGGGAAACCAGTTTTCCTTGCACTGCCTTGACTTTCAAGCCGAGGATCGACTCACACCATGGTTGCACGTGGGACAGCCCTGTGGAAAGCCTCGTGGAAAGCCTCGTGTAAAAGCCACAGATCCCTTGATCCACGCGAAGGGAAGCGTGACACTGCTGCTACAGCTCGGGAGGAAATCGCTCGTGCATGCCCCACTCGAGACGAGGACTGACGCCCTGTGGAGACTCCAGAAGTACCCCGAGATCCATGTCAGCACTGCAGAGGAATCCTCAGTTTCCGGCACCGACTCCACACAAGGTCTTAGGCCCCCGCATCGACGTGAGAGGAATCCCGAGAGGTCCTCGAGCAACTCGCATGGGGACTGGCCTTTCCTGAGGCCACCAGAGCGGGTCCCTGAGGTCCCCGTCGTAAGTCGAAAGCACCTTCCGCAACTCGAAAAATCCAGGAGGTTCTCGCCTCCAGGCGTGAAGAGGTCCATTTCCAATTAGGCGTCTCGAGGCTAATCACACCTAACCTCTGGAACTTCCAAATGGTCATTCACACCCTTGCTGCAACTCAAGAAGTCCCCGAAATAGCCGTCTCCACTCGAGAGGAAGCACGAGAGTCCCGCCAACATCCAGAGGATCCTCGTTTCCGCCTCCTTGCTCGAGAGGAGGGATCCTTTCCCTGCGTGGTGGGGAAAGAATTCCCGGCGTTCCCCTCGCATCTCAAGAGGAGGCGCTCTCCACAGGAAGGGCGAGAGGAACACCAGGTCGTGCCACCATTCCCAGAGTCCCCCAGATGTCTCAGTCCATTCCAGGGAAACCTGTTTTCCCTGCACTGCGTCGACTTTCAAGCCGAGGATCGACTCACACCACGGTGGCACGTGGGAGCCCTGTGGGAAAGCCTCGTGGGAAAGCCACAGATCCCTTGATCCACGCCAAGAGAAGCGTGACACTGCTGCAACAGCTCGGGAGGAAAGCACACGTGCATGCCCCCACTCGAGAGAAGGACTGACTCCCTGGGAAGACTCCAGAAGTACCCCTAGATCCAAGTCATTACTGGAGAGGATTCCTCAGGTTCCGGCACCACTACACACAAGGTCTTAGCCCGGCATCGACGGCGAAGGAATCCCGAAAGGCCCCACAGAAACTCCCATTGGGACTGGCCTTTCCTGTGGCCACCAGAGCAGTCCCTGAGTCCCCATCATAAGTCGAGAGCACCTACAGCAACTCGAGAAAAATCCAGGAGGTTCTCCGCTCCAGGCGAGATGAGGCCCATTTCTGCTGAGTTGTCTCGAGGCTCATCACATCTAATATCTGAAACTTCCAAAGGTCCTTCACACACTTGCTGCCAACTCAAGATGTTCCCGACATACCCGTCTCCACTCGAGAGGAAGCACGAGAGTCTCGCCCACAATCCAGGGGCGCCCTGTTCCGCCTCCTAGCTCGAGAGTGGATCCTTTCCCTGCGTGGTCGGGAAAGATTCCCGGCCTTCCCGTCGCATCTCAAGAGGAGGCGCTCTCCACAGGAAAGGCGAGAGGAACTCCAGAGTCGTGCCACCATTCCAGAGTCCCCAAGATGTCAGTCATTCGAGGGAAACTGTTTTCCCTGCACTGCCTCGACTTCAAGCGAGGATCGACTCACACCACCTTGCTCGTGGGACAGCCCTGTGGGAAAGCCTCGTGGGAAAGCCTCTTGGAAAGCCTCGATGGAAAGCCACAGATCCCTTTATCACGCGAAGGGAAGGGTGACACTGCTGCTACAGCTCGGGAGGAAAGCGCACGTGCATGCCCCCACTCGAGACGAGGACTGACTCCCTGGGGAGACTCCAGAAGTACCCCACGATCCATGTCAGCAGTGGAGAGAATCCTCAGGTTCCAGCACCGACTCCACACAAGGTCTTAGCCCAGCATCGACGGAAAGAATCCGAGAGTCCCGAGTAACTCGCATGGGAACTGCCTGTCCTGAGGCCACCAGAGCGGATCCCTGAGGTCCCGTCGTAAGTCGAGATCACCTGCCGAAGCTCGAGAAAATCCAGGAGGTTCTCCCTCCAGGCGAGATGACGCCCATTTCCGCTGAGGCGTCTTGAGGCTAATCACATCAACATCGGGAACTTCCAAAGGTCTTTCACACCCTTGCTGCAACTCAAGAAGTTCCCCGCCATACCCGTCTCCCTCGAGAGGAAGCAAGAGAGACCGTCCACATCCAGAGGATCCCCGTTTCTGCCTCATAGCTCGAGAGGAGGATCCTTTCCTGCGTGGTGGGGAAAGAATTCCCGGGTTCCCGTCGCATCTCAAGTGGAGGTGCTCTCCACAGGAAAGGCGAGAGGAACTCCAGTTCGTGCCACCATTCCAGAGTCCCCCAGATGTCTCAGTCCATTCCAGGGAAAACTGTTTACCCTGCACTGCCTCGACTTTCAAGCGAGATCGACTCACACCACGGTGGCACGTGGGACAGCCCTGTGGAAAGCCTCGTGGGAAAGCCTCCTGGAAAGCCTCCAGGAAAGCCTCCAGGAACAGCCACAGATCCCTTGATCACGCGAAGGGAAGCGCGACACTGCTGCTACAGCTCGGGAGGAAAGCGCACGTGCATGCCCCACTCGAGACGAGGACTGACTCCCCTGGGAGACTCCAGAAATACCCCAAGATCCATGTCAGCACTGGAGAGGAATCCTCAGGTTCCGGCACCGACTCCACACAAGATCTTAGGCCCGGCATCGACGGAAGAGGAATCCCGAGAGGCCCCGAGCACTGGCATGGGGACTGGCCTTTCCTTGAGGCCACCAGAGCGGGTCCTGAGGTCCCCGTCATAAGTCGAGAGCACCTGCCGCAACTCGAGAAAATCCAGGAGGTTCTTCCCTCCAGGCGAGATGAGGCCCATTTCCGCTGAGGCGACTCGAGCTATTCACACCTAACCTCTGGAACTTCCAAAGGGTCCTTCACACCCTTGCTGCAACTCAAGAAGTTCCCGACATACCCGTCTCCACTCGAGAGGAAGCACGAGAGTCCGCCCCACATCCAGAGGAGCCCCGTTTTTGCCTCCTAGCTCGAGAGGAGAGATCCTTTCCCTACGGGTTCGGGAAAGAATTCCTGGCATTCCCGTCGCAACTCAAGAGGAGGCACTCTCCACAGGAAAGGCGAGAGGAACTCCAGGGTGTGCCACATTTCCAGGTCCCCCAGATATCTCAGTCCATTCCAGGGAAAACTTTTTTCCCTGCACTGCCTCGACTTTCAAGCCGACGATCGACTCACACCACGGTGGCACGTGGGACAGCCCTGTGGGAAAGCCTCGCGGGAAAGCTCCAGGGAAAGCCACAGATCCCTTGATCCACGCGAAGGGAAGCGTGACACTGCTGCTACAGCTCGGGAGGAAATCGCACGTGCATGCCCCCACTCGAGACGAGGACTGACTGCCCTGGGGAGACTCCAGAAGTACCCAAGATCCATGTCGGCACTGGAGAGGAATCCTCAGGTTCTGTTACCCACTCCACACAAGGTCTTAGGCCCCGGCATCGACGGGAGAGGAATCCCGAGAGGGCCCGAGCAACTCGCATGGGGACTGGCCTTTCCTGAGGCCCTCCAGAGCGCGGTCCCTGAAAACCCCGTCTTAAGTCGAGAGCACCTGCCGCCAACTCGAGAAAATCCAGGAGGTTTTCCCTCCAGGCGAGGTGAGGCCCATTTCCGCTGAGGCGTCTCAGGCTAATCACACCTAACCTCTGGAACTTCCAAAGGTCCTTCACACCCTTGCTGCAACTCAAGAAGTTTCCCCGACTTACCCGTCTCTACTCGAGAGGAAGCACGAGAGTCCCGCCCACATCCAGAGGAGACCCGTTTCTGCCTCCTAGCTCAAGAAGAGGGATCCTTTCCCTGCGTGTCGGGAAAGAATTACCCGCGTTCCCGTCGCATCTCAAGAGGAGTCGCTCTCCACAGGAAAGGCGAGAGGAACTCCAGGTCGTGCCACCATTCCCTGAGTCCCCAGATGTCTCAGTCTATTCCAGGGAAACCTGTTCTCCCTGCACTGCCTCGACTTTTCAAGCGAGGATCGACTCACCACGGTGGCAAGTGGGATAGCCCTGTGGGAAAGCCTCGTGGGAAAGCCACAGATCCCTTGATCCAGGCGAAGGAAGCGTTACAAAGCTGCTACAGCTCGAATAAAGCGCACTTGTATGCCCCCACTCGAGACGAGGACTGACTCCACTGGGGAGAGTCCAGAAGTTCCCCAAGATCCATTTCAGCACTGGAGAGGGAATCCTCAGGTTCCGGAACCGACTCCACACAATGTCTTAGGCCCCGCAAC
>NW_017194731.1:0-9207 GCF_001704415.2 Capra hircus
CATCATTTTTAAGTGCACAGTTCAGTAGTGTTAAGTGTATTTACAGTGTTGTCTGCCTCTGAAGAGCTCTTTTGTATCTTGTAAAATGGAAACTGTGCCCATTTAACAACACCTCCCCATTTCCCCCCCCCTTAACCCCAGCCCCTGGCAAACCACCATTCTACTTTCTGTCTCTGTGCTCTGACTCCTCTCGATACTTCATGGAAGTGGAATCATACGGTATTTGTATATTGGCGAGTGGCTTAAGGGTGGCTCAGATGGTAAGGAATCTGCTGCAGTACAGGAGATCTGGGCTCAATCCCTGGGTTAGGACGATCCCCTGGAGGAAGGCATGGTAACCCACTCCAGCATCCTTGCCTGGAGAACCCCATGGACAGAAGAGTCAGAGGGGTTGCAAAGACGTGACTGAATAACTAACACACGCAGACAAGGGAGTGACAGGAAACTCTTTCCAAGCCTTTTGGGTCTTAATTACCTTCAGCTCATAAAGAATCCCTGAGCCAAAGTGGCACATTTGGGAAGACGAATTCTCACCCCCTCACTTCTCTTCAAGCAAATCTGCGAGTAACCTTGAAACATTAAAAATCTTCTTTATGTTTGAAGAAACCAAGTTCACACAGAGAGAACTTGCCCAATGCATCCTTCTACCACCTGCTCCCCATCCCTCCATTCCTCTCTGGAACTGAGCTTCCAGGGTCAAGGGCAGATGGACCTGCTTGATGACTTCGTGTCTTGCTTTCTCAGCAGATCGTAGCCTTCTCAACTATGTCTATGATGCTGGGTCAGTATCTTCGCCAGTTTGGTCAGAAGCTGGTCCGCAGGAAGCCACAGTTCAGGGAGGAATCTGAGAGTTCTGAGACCCCATCCTCTGAACACCCTGGACCTGGTGGTGATAGGTTTGGGCAACATGTTGGGAGCTGGCATATACATCCTGGTTGGGGGAGTGGCCAAATACGTAGCTGGACCAGCAATCATCCTTTTCTTCCTGGTGGCCGGCCCGACTACTGTGTTGTCTGGGCTCTGCTATGTCGAGTTGACAGCTGGAGTAGAAAGACCTGGTACTGTGTATTTCATCAGCTATGTCACAATGGGACAACTGTATGCCTTCATCAGTGGCTGGAACCTCTTACTGTATTTAATTATTGGTGAGATGATGGAGAGTGGGGAGAAGTGGGCCTTAAGATGCAGAAAGTAGGAGAGATGAGTGGGCTGCACTCATTCATCAGAACCCTGTTATCCACCCTCGGGGCATTGTTGGGAGAGGGGGAACGGTGGCAGGAAAACTGCACAACCTCATTGCACGCAGGTCTATCCTGCTTTCCTTAAGTGATGGACCGAGAAACCAGAGGAAAGGGAACTGGAGGGAGCGGGTGAGAGGGAGGCAAGCCCCTAATCTCATCCCCTGACCACAGTGAAGTCTTTGCTCAGCTGTTGCCTTCCTGGATTTTCTCTTACACCTCAACTTAAAAATTTGACTCTCATCTAGTCCCCTCCTACTCCCCATTTACCTGTGTTTCTTTGTTTTCCATCACTTCTATCTCCTAGCATAGTAAATAGTTGGCCTTTTTGTGAATCACCTGGGTCTCCCTGTCCGCCCCATGAGAAACTCTTTGAGATCAGGTGTTTTTTGCTCACCTCCTGCCCCAAATATCTCACACGGCCGCATAATAGGGGTTCAAGTTCTGTCTGCTTGTAAACATTCCTCCTTCTGTTGCTGCAGCCACTGCCTGTATAGCCCGGGCCTGGAGCTCCACCTTTGGACAGCCTGATTGGGAACCACATCTCTGAGGCATTAGGGGGGACTTTCTCTCTGCAAATGCCCTCCTTCCTGGCCTCGTTTCCAGACTTTCTTGCCCTGGGCCTGGTGCTGTTGCTCACAGGTGAGAGGAGACCAGAGACAGAAAGGGAAGAGCAGGTATGTAGGGGGAGCTGGCATGGGGAAGGCTCGAAGGCAGAAGGGTGGGGAAAATGGTTTGGAATAAGAAAGAGAGGAAAGTAAGACATTTTTTCCTACCCTTGGACTATTGGTAATTTAGGTTGGATCATTCTTAGGTGGGGGGGTGCTGTCCTGTGCATTATCTGTTTTTTTAAAAAAATGGTTGTTGGGGGAATTCCCTGGTGATCCAACGATTAGGACACTGTGCTTTCACTGATGAAGTTTTGGGCTCATCCTTGGTCAGGGAACTAAGATCCACATGACAAGTGGGGTATCCCCCTAAAAAATCATTCTTGGCTGTTGAGTAGCATCTATGATCTTTATGTACTAGGTACCAGTGACACCCAACCCCAAAGTGTGACAATTGGGATGTCAACAGGCAGGGCCAATGTCCCTTGGAGGCACAAAATCATCCCAGCTGGGAATCATTTACCTAGACAACAACAAATCTCTTTCTCTGTACTGAGATCAATGCTGTGTGTGTGTGTGTGTGTTTCAAACTGAGAGGAAATTTATGTAAATTTAACCATTTTATTGTTTTTTCCCAGCTTTAAGTAAGTGTTAGTCGCTCAGTCGTGCCCAACTCTTTCCCATGGACTGCCAGCCCACCAGGCTCCCCTGCCCACGAGATTTTCCAGGCAAAGATACTGGAGTGGGTTGCCATTTCCTTCGCCAGGGGATCTTCCCAACCCAGGGATCAAACCCGGGTCTCCTGCACTGCAGGCAGATTCTTTACTGACTGAGCTACAAGGGAAGATATAATTCACTTCATGGCAAATAGATGGGGAAAAAATGGAAACAGTGAGAGGCTTTATTTTCTTGGGTTCCCAAATCACTGCAGATGGGACTGCAGCCATGAAATTAAAAGGCACTTGCTCCTTGGAAGGAAAGCTATGACAAACCTCGAAAGTATATTAAAAAGCAGAGGCATCACTGCTGACAAAGGTCTGTCTAGTCAAAGCTCTGGTTTTTCCAGTAGTCTTGTACAGATGTGAGAGTTAGACCTTAAAGAAGGCCAAGTACCAAAGAATTGAGGCTTTTGATTGTAGTGCTGGAGAAGATTCTTGGAGAATCTCTTGGGCTGCAAGGAGATCCAATCAGTCCATCATAAAGGAAATCATTTCTGAATATTCATTGAAAGAACTGCTGCTGAAACAGAAGCTACAATACTTTGGCCACCTGATGAGAAGAACTGACTCATTGGAAAAGACCCTGATGTTGAGAAAGACTGAAGGCAGGAGGGGAAGGGGACGACAGAGGATGAGATGGTTGGATGGCATCATTGACTCAATGGACATGATTTTGAGCAAACTGTGAGAGATAGTGAAGGACAGGAGAGCCTGGTGTGCTGCAGTCCATGGGGTCACAAAGAGTCAGACATGACTGAGTGACAACCACAACAACAGCTGACAAACAGCATTGTAACAGTTTAAGATGATCTGATAGACATGGATTGTAAGATGAAGGTCACTGTAAGAAAATATCCATCTGCAGGTGTCCAATTCAGCGGCACTTAGTACATTCCCAGTGCTGTGTGAAACCACCACCCCATCCAGTACCGAACATTTTCATCACAGCAAAAGGAAACCCTGTACCCACTGAGCAGTCATTGCCACCTGTCCACAACCACCAACCACCAGCCCTGGGGCAGCCAGTAGTCTGCTTTCTGTCTCTCTGCATTTAGTTACTTATTTCTCTAGCCTCACTGCAATGCATGGGGAACTTCCCAGGCCAGGGACTGAACCTACGCACTGTTATAGTGGAAGCTCAGAGTCTTAACCAATGGACCACCAGGGGAGTCCTGGATTTAGTTATTTCATCTCATTTTCCATTTTTCCCACAGGACTCCTGGCTCTGAGAGTTTATGAGTCAACCCTGATTTACAAAGTGTTCACAGGCTTGAACATTTTTGTTCTCAGCTTCATCATCGTCTCTGGCTTCATTAAGGGAGACTTGCACAACTGGAAGCTCATGGAACAGGGCTACCAATTGGCTGAAAAGTGAGTTTGGTGATTTCACCCCAGTGTGTTTACTGAACCAATACCTTCTCCTGCAGGGAGAAAAGCCGGCAGTCCTCAGTGGTCCATGTCCTTGGCTGTTGTCATCTCCTTCTTCATCTGCTTTTTGGTGTGCTTTGGTGTCTCCGTGGCCCTCACCCTCATGGTGCCCTACTACCTGATTCAGCTCTAGAGCCCCTTGCCACAGGCTTTCATCTGTGTCGGGTGGGACTCTGCCAAATATGTCGTGGCTGTTGGCACCCTCTGCATTCTTTTATACAGGTCAGTCTCATGGTTTTCTCTTCATCTACTGTCAGACGCTCGGGTATCCCCAGCCCTCGGGACTGAGAGATGAGAGAGAAAGGCATCTTCCCCAGGTAGACCAGGGAGCAAAAGCCCCGGTCTCTCCTGCTTCTGCCCCTTCTCACACATTCCCATTTTCCCTTCCAGCCTTCTGAGCATCATGTTTATCATGGCTCAGTTGACCTATGCAATGGCAGAGGATGGGCTCCTTTTCCGGGGACTTGCCTGGATCCCTGCCCCCACTGATGCCCTCACTGATGCCCCCACCGATGCCCGCATCATTGTCCACACCGTTGCCCCCACCGGAACCCCCATCATGGACATCTTGGTTCCTGGAACTCTTGCAGGTGAATAGACAAAACTCACCCTTTTAAAATCATACTTCTTAACTTGCATATTTCCAGTGGTTTCTCACTCTTATCCCGCTATCCTTGCTCCCTCATCCCAGCGATCATGGCGTTACTCTTCGACTTCACTACCTGGTGGACCTCATGTCGTTTCAGTCCCTGCTCGCTTACTCCCTGGTGACATTTTCTGTCCTTGTCCTCAGGTGAGACCCCATGACACCTGGACTGGGCCGAAGGTCTTTGACTTGTAAGGGTTGATGGGGAGGGAATCATCTTCTACCTTCATGCTGCCTCCTCAATGTCCTGCTACCATTGATTGGGGAAAGAGAGGCATTAGACAGACTGATGTTGGATCAGCAGTAGGGGCTGTTACTACTATTGCTTTAATATTTTTAATTCAGGTATCAACCAGCCCAGAACAGAAGCAAGGAGAAAACAGAGGAGGAAACTGAGACAAACCCTGAAGTTGAAGGAGTTCCTTTGGAATCTGAACCTGAAGCAGGAATCTCAGGCATTCTAAAGAGTCTGTGGTTCTCTCCCAGCACTATCCCCACCTGGAAATCTGGCCGGATTGTCTATGGATGTGCCTCCCTGCTTGGTGAGCAGTGGGATTTCTCCTTGGTCATATTCTGAAATTGACAGGATGGTACTGGAGTGTGTATTTTGTCAGTTGAGGAGTCTTGGAGATATGATGGCCCCTCCTGATGTGGACAGCCTGGGGAGGGATGTGACCCGAGGTCCTGACATCTTTGTCTTCTGGGTCCAGCCTGTTCTCCACCTTGACCCTTGCAGTGCTTCTGCTGATTATCCTGAGCCTGATCCTGTACCGGTGGTCCAGCCAGGTGTTCTCTGGAGACCCTGTGCTCACAACAGTGGCTGTGCTGCTGCTGCTGCTCATCACTGGGGTCACGGTCATCATCTGGAGGCAGCCCCAGAACCCCAGTACTCTTCCATTCAGGGTAGGTGACCTCATGTGCCCAAAGTGTCCACCTCAAGCGAAGGAGGTCTGCGTGCTTTAGGTCTAAACATCATTTGTTGGACAGGCAATGGGGGGATTTGCTGAAACCAATGAACTCTTCCCTGATCCACACTGAGTGTTTTACAAACTCAGTCTCACTAAGCACTGAGCACACAGTCTGAGCAGAACTGGAGTCTTCCTGCCCACATGGGGTAGAGTCCCCCTTTCAGACATCTGGGGTGTGTTCAGGAATGAACTGACTTTGCTCACAGGTCCCTGCTATGCCTGCCCTCTTCCTGATGAGTACCTCTGTGAATATTTACTTAATGATAGAGATGACCACTCGGACCTGGGCCCAATTTGGCACCTGGATGGCGATTGGTGAGTGGTTTTCTGGGCTACAGAGGCTTCTTGAGTGACAGAGCCCAATATTCTTCCTACTACCTCTCTCCTAAACTGTATCAGACACCATGATAGGAGCCCTATTGGGTATTTGTAAATGAGGAGAGCACCTACTTTCCCTTCTCATTGTCTCATTCCCCTCCTAGGATTTGCCATATACTTTGGATATGGGATCCGACACAGCCTGGAGGAGAACAATGATCAACAGCCAGCAGCCTCCACTTCTCAGACTTAAGAGAAACATCCCTAGTGATGAATTGTCTTAACTACAGGACATGGATGCTGTGTGGAATCCCTCCATGCACTGGAAGATCTGCTGGTTCGAGGGGCACTGTGAGCCTCTATGGACTGTGAAGGCGGAATGCATTTATGGCTGTGTATTTATTGCTAGTGGACAAAGTGACTTCAATGCTGTAAATGCTGACAGAAACATTTAAAAGCATAATACACATCCAGAAAAGTGAATTTTCATGAAAAATGTACAAAAATGTAACCAGAAACCAAAGGAAGAAATAAAATATTAACTTGAATATAAGCAATGCCTCCTTGTGCCTGTTTCCAGTGAAAACACATAAGCTGTCACATGGGAAGGAAACACAGGTAACCATATATTGTGACAAGAAAGTGAAAGTTGCCCAGTTGTTTCCGACTCTTTGTGACCCTATGGACTATACAGTCCATGAAACTCTCCAGGCCAGAATACTGGAGTAGTCAGCCTTTCCCTTCTCCAGGGGATCTTCCCAACCCAGGGACTGAACCCAGGTCTCCCACATTGCAGGTGGATTCTTTACCAGTTGAGCTACCAGGGAAGCCCAAGACACTAGAGTGGGTAGCCTATCTCTTCTCCAGCGAATCTTCCTGAGCCAGGTATCGAACTGGGGTCTCCTGCATTGCAGGCGGATTCTTTACCAACTGAGCTACCAGGGAAGCCCATATTATGACAAGAGTTGCACTTTAGGGGGCTTTCCTGGCCGTCCAGTGGTTAAGGCCTGGCCTTCTTATGCAGGGGGTGCCTGTTTGATCCCTGGTTGTGGAACTAAGATGCCACATGCCTCATGACCAAAAAAACCAAAACATAAAATAGAAGCATTAAAAACTGTAAAAATGGTCCACATAAAAAATCCATATATTAAAAACAAAAGAAAAAATGTTACACTTAGGGTATCCCTGGAGGTCCAGGAGTTAAGACTCTGCACTTTCACTGCCATGGCCCGAGTTCAGTTCCCAGTCAGGGAACTAAGATGCTAAAAACTGTGCAATGTGGCCAAAAAACAAGAAAAAGAGATTAAAAATGAATTTAAAAGAAAGAATTTCACTTAAAAAAAATTGAAAACCTAATCAGCTTTATTGAACAACTCATGACTTTAAACATCTTCTCATATTCCTTTTTTTTTTTCTGACAGAGCTTATAAAGTGTCCATATTATTTTTTCTTTAACTATTTGATAAAATTTGAGCAGAGAAGTCATCTGAGCCTGAGCTTTGCTTTGTGGGAGGATTTGTAATTACAAATTCATGTCCTGTTATCTGGCAACTCAAATCTTTCTTTAGAAAAAAGAGCTGCAATTTAAACATGAGAAAAAGAGATACGTTGGCAGTAGAAGGAAAGGAACAGATACATCATGCAAAGAGTAACATAGAAAGCTAGCCAGAGCAGTATTAATATCAGACAAAGTCGATTTTAAGAAAAAGAGCATAATAACAGATAAAGTGGGTTATTTTACAGTGAGAAAGACAATCGTCATTTTCATCTTTTCTTCCAGCTTCACTGAGCTATAGAATCCCACTGTGTTAATAAGCACTTTACTCTTCTGTCACAGACCCTAAGAGTTACACAGTAGAGTTGATGAGGAAAAGTTCTTAATTGAAAACAACAACAACAACAGCAAACCTCCTGCATTGCCAGAAGTGAGTGAAGGGGATGGGAAGTAGTGGTTGATTGATAAATGGGTTACAGTTGAGTGGAACTAAAAGATGGGACGAGAAACGGGGAAGTCAAAATAAAAAGGTGTTGTTGCAAACAGAATGCTTGAAATTGAGACGATAGACACTGAAGATGCTGGTAATAATGAAGTGGAGGACTGTTTGTGGGAACGAGCAACTGAAGTGCAGGTGAAGGAGAGCTGGAGGTCAAGATATTGAGTAGCAAATTTATTCCAGTCCAGTTCAGTCTCTCAGTCATGTCCGACTCTTTGCGACCCCATGGACTGCAGCATGCCAGGCCTCCCTGTCCATCACCAACTCCCAGAGTTTACTCAAACTCATGTCCACGAGTTGGTGATGCCATCCAACCATCTCATCCTTTGTCATCCCCTTCCCCTCTTGCCTTCAATCTTTCCAGCATCAGAGTCTTTTCAAATGAGTCAGCTCTTCGCATCAGGTGGCCAAAGTATTGTCATTAAAACAACCGAAGTTATTAAATTAATTTAAAAATAGATGGAGAAAGGATGAACAGAATTAGGCAAAGTCACTGTCTTGCAAGCTCTAATGAAATCAGATTTAGGACACAATTAATGTGACTGATTCTGTCAGATGAAACTCTGATGGAGGAGGCTGACATCACCTGATTGCTGCTCTTCCTTACCGCTGGAGGACAGCCAGATATCCCATCCTGCCCAGTGCGCTGTAACAGGCAACACAGAACAACGCCCGGAACACAGCCCGATGAAACGCTGAGTCAGAAAGTCCTCAAGCCTCTAGATCAACCGCAGCTCATCATGAACATAAGGGACAGATTCACATTTCGAGTGAAAACACAATCAACAAAAACCACAATGTTGACAATTCTCCAGGGCAGAAAAATTGTCCACTTTTTATATTGATTAAATGATATGACCCACAGCCATAAAAAGGAATGCATTTGACTCAGTTCTAATGAGCTTAATGGACCTAGACCTTTTAATACAGAGTGAAGTAAGTCAGAAAGAGAATAGATATTATATATTAACACATATGTATGGAATCTAGAAAAGATGGTGGTACTGATGAACCTCTCTGTAGGGGCAGCAGTAGAGACACAGACATAGAGAACAGACTGTGTCCACAGTTGGGAAAAGGAGAGGGTGGACGAATTGAGAGAGGAGAATTGAAACATTTCCATTACCAGGTGTAAAATAGATCACTGATGGGAAGTTGCTCTATAACCCAGGGAGCTCAGACCCAGTGCTCTGTGACAACCTAAGAGGGGTGGATGGGGTGGAGGTAGGAAGAGGAGGCCCAAGAAGGAGGGATCTTACTGAACTTATGATGATGGTGTTACTCATCT
>NW_017194732.1:0-9207 GCF_001704415.2 Capra hircus
TGGATCTGTGGCTTTTCCTCTAGCTTTTCCTAGAGGCTTTCCCACGAGGCTTTCCCACAGGCTGTCCCCGTGCCACCGTGGTGTGAGGCGATCCTCGCATGAAAGTTTAGGCACTCTGTAAAAACAAGATCCTCTGGAATGGACTGAGACATCTGGGGACGCTTGAAATGGTGGCACGACCATGGAGTTCCTCTCTCCCTTCCTGTGGAGAGCGCCTCCACCTGAGATGCGACGGGAATGCCGGAAGTTCTTTCCCGACCAAGCAGGGAAAGGATCCCTCATCTCTAGCTAGGAGGATGAAACGGGGCTACTCTGGATGTGGGCAGGACCCTCGTGTTTCCTCTCGAGTGGAGATGGGAATGTCGGGGAACTTCTTGAGTTGCAGCAAGGGTGTGAAGGACCCTTTGGAAGTTCCAGAGATTAGATGTAATTAGCCTCGAGACACCTCATTGGAAATGGGCCTCATCTCGCCTGGAGGGGAGAACCTCCTGGATTTTCTCGAGTTGCGGCAGGTGCTCCCGACTTACGACGGGGACGTCAGGGACCCGCTCTGGTGGCTTCATCAAAGGCCAGTCCCCATGCCAGATGCTGGGGGGCTTCTCTTGATAACTCTCCTGTTGATGCCCGGGCCGAACAACTTGTGTGGTTCGGGGCCGGAACCTGAGGTTTCCTCTGCAGTGCTGACATGGATATTGGGGCTCTTCTGGAGTCTCCCCTGGAGAGTCAATCCTCCTCTCAAGTGAGGGCACGCACGTGTGCTTTCCTCCCGAGCTGTAGCAGCAGGGTCACGCTTCCCGTCGTGTGGATCAAGGGATCTGTGGCTTTCCCTGGAGGCTTTCCACGAGGCTTTCTCACAGGGCTTTCCCTCGTGCCACCGTGGTGTGAGTTGATCCTCAGCGTGAAAGTCGAGGCAGTGCAGGGAAAACAGGTTCCTCTGGATTGGACTGATGCTGGGAGCCAGTATGAGGACTCCCGTCCGTGATAACGTCATGAGGAAGAAAACTGACATAGGCATGGTGTGTTCAGACTTCAGGGACCCCTCTGGAAGTTCCTACGCACATACCCAACAAAAATCTGCCGGCTTTTTTGCTCTGCTTTTCCACTCTTCTGACATTTTCTGGAAAAAGTCAATTCAGGGCTTTAGTCTTCAGCATTTGAAAGAGTGTTTCAATCCAAAAACCCCTCTGAATGCTTTCTAGCCTGCCTGCAGGACTCGTACAGCTGGGCATGTGATTGTTTGAGGCCTCCTTTCCCAGGAGGCACAGGAAGCTTAAAGCATCCTAGGAATGTAGGGGCATCCGAGGAGTCAAAATCTTTATAATAGGACTGATTAAAAGTTTCATTTTTTGGGTCAATGCTTGCTGCTAAATTTTCATATCCTTTATTTTTAGATAGAGTTGGTATATTAAAAAAACAAGTAGTAGACCTGGTATTAGGAACATTAGATCTTTGAGTTAAGTACCTTCTTTGTTATAACCCACTGCACCTTTGTTTTATAGAGATGTAACTTTAATGCTTTAAGGAAATGCAGATTAAAGAAAAACACTTCAGAGGAAACAAAATTAACATTCATTAAGGAAGAGAGCCAAAAAGTGTTTAACAAGCCTCTTGGCCAGAAGATAATGTAAATCACCAGAGACCTTTTGTATACAAAATGATGTACAGAAAGAGTCTGGGGTGCAAACGCTACATAATTTTGTGTTACCCATTGAACTCCATGTTTTATCAAAAGTATAAAAGGCTTTATGAACAATAAAGGATGGGGCCAGTTTCTCGGACCAGTTTCTCGAACTAGTCTCTCGGCCTGGTTTCTTGAGACTCAGGCTCCCCCGTGTCTTTTTCTCTCTTTCTTCTTCTCTCCCTTTCCTTCTCTCTGCTTTTTACTTTAACTTCAGGCTGAATCTCCACCAGGGGCGCGGAGGCTCGCCAGGTCTACTTACTTGCCTGGCTGTTAAGACCTGCACGAAAGGGAGCTTAAGGTGAGGCACCCTTAGATATTCAAGCAGGGGCTGGTGGCCCAACGTAGATGGTGAAAATTCTTTGTCTGGAATTTTATTGGCCTTCCACGTAAACCAAGATATTCAGCCCTTTTCCTCCAGTTAATCTTCTTACTACACTATAATTTCTTAATCTAATCTTACATTAATAAATAAAAAAGACTTTCCACGACAACGCCGTCCATCCGTCGAATTCCCTGGATCCAGCGGGGCTGGACCCCCGGCAGACTGAGATATCTGGGGGACTCTTGGAATGGTGGCATGACCCTGGAGTTCCTCCGCCTTTCCTGTGGAGAGCGCCTCCTCATGAGATGCGACGGGAACACCGGGAATTCTTTCCCGAACATGCAGGGAAAGGATACCTGACCTCGAGGTATGAGGCGGAAACGGGGCTCCTCTGGATGTGGGCGGGATTCTCGTGCTTCCTCTCGAGTGGAGTCAGGTATGTCGGGGAACTTCTTGAGTTGCAGCAAGGGTGTGAAGGGTCCTTTGGAAGTTCCAAAGGTTAGGTGTGATTAGCCTCGAGACGCCTCAGAGGAAATGGGCCTCATCTCGCCTGGAGGGGAGAACCTCCTGGATTTCTCGAGTTGCGGCAGGTGCTCTCGACTTACGACGGGGACCTCAGGGACCCGCTCTGGTGGCCTCAGGAAAGGCCAGTCCCAAGCGAGTTGCTCGGGGCCTCTCGGGATTCTTCTCCCGTCGATGCCGGGGCCTAAAACCTTGTGTGGAGACGGTGCCGGAACTGAGGATTCCTCTCCAGTGCTGACATGGATCTTGGGGTATTTCTGGAGTCTCCCCAGGGGAGTCAGTCCTCGTCTCGAGTGGGGCATGCACGTGCGCTTTCCTCCCGAGCTGTAGCAGCAGTGTCACGCTTCCCTTCGCCTGGATCAAGGGATCTGTGCCTTTCCCTTGAGGCTCTCCCACGAGGCTTTCTTTCTCACAGGGCTGTCCCACGTGCCACCGTGGTGTGAGTCGATCCTCGGCTTGAAAGTCGCGGCAATCGAGGGAAAACAGATTTCCCTGGAATGGACTTAGACATCTGCGGGACTCTGGGAATGGTGGCAAGACCCGGGAGTTCCTCTCGCCTTCCAGTGGAGAGCCCTCCTCTTGAGATGCGACGGGAATGCCGGGAATTCTTTCCGACCACGCAGGGAAAGGATCCCTCCTCTCGAGCTAGGAGGCGGAAACGGGGCTCCTCTGGATGTGGGCGGGCTCTCGTGCTTACTCTGGAGTAGAGACGGGAATGTCGGGGAACTTCTTGAGTTGCAGCAAGGGTGTGAAGGACCCTTTGGAAGTTCCAGAGGTTAGGTGTGATTAGCCTCGAGACGCCTCAGCGGAAATGGGCCTCATCTCGCCTGGAGGGGACAACCTCCTGGATTGTTTCTAGTTGCGGCAGGTCCTCTCGTCTTACGACGGAGACCTCAGGGACCCGCTCTGGTGGCCTCAGGAAAGGCCAGTCCCCATGCGAGTTGCTCGGGGCCTCTCGGGATTTCTCTGCCGTCCATGCCGGGGCTTAAGACCTTGTGTGGAGTCGGAGCCGGAACGTGAGGATTACTCTCCAGTGCTGACATGGATCTTGGGGTACCTCCGGAGTCTCCCCAGGGGAGTCAGTCCTCGTCTCAAGTAGGGGCATGCACGTGTGCTTTCCTCCCGAATTGCAGCAGCAGTGTCACGCTTCCCTTCCGAGGATCAAGGGATCAGTGGCTTTCCCTCGGGGCTTTCCCATGAGGCTTTCACACGGGGCTTTCCCACAGGGCTGTCCCACGTGCCACCGTGGTGTGAGTCGATCCTCGGCTTGAAAGTTGAGGCAGTGCAGGGAAAACAGGTTTCCCTGGAATGGACTGAGATATCTGGGGCACTCTGGGAATGGTGGCACCACCCTGGAGTTCCTCTCGCCTTTCCTGTGGAGAGCGCCTCTTTTTGAGATGCGACGGGAACGCCGGGAATTCTTTCCCGACCACGCAGGGAACGGATCCCTGCTCTCGAGCTAGGAGGTGGAAACGGGGCTCCTCTGGATGTGGGCGGGACTCTCGTGCTTCCTCTCGAGTGGAGATGGGTTTATCTGGGAACTTCTTAAGTTGCAGCAGGGTGTGAAGGACCCTTTGGAAGTTTCAGAGGTTATGTGTGATTAGCCTTGAGACGCCTCAGCGGAAATGGGCCTCATCACGCCTGGAGGTGAGAACCTCCTGGATTTTCTCGAGTTGCGGCAGGTGCTCTCAACTTACAAAGGGCACAATAGGGACCCGCTCTGTTGGCCTTAGGAAAGGCCAGTCCCCATGCGAGTTGCTCGGGGCCTCTCGGGATTCCTCTCCCGACGATGCCGGGGCCTAAGACCTTGTGTGGAGTCGGTGCTGGAACCTGAGGATTCCTCTCCAGTGCTGACATGGATCTTGGGGTACTTCTGGAGTCTCCCCAGGGGAGTCAGTCCTGGTCTCGAGTTTGGGTATGCACGTGCGCTTTCCTCCCGAGCTCTAGCAGCATTGTCACGCTTCCCTTCGCGTGGAACAAGGGATCAGTGGCTTTCCCTCGAGGGTTTACCACGACGCTTTCCACGAGGCTTTCCCACAGGGCTTTCCCTCGTGCAACCGTGGTGTGAGTCGATCCTCGGCTTGAAAGTGGAGGCAGTGCCAGGAAAACAGTTTTCCCTGGAATGGACTGAGACATCTTGGGGACTCTGGGAATGGTGGCACGACCCTGGAGTTCCTCTCGCCTTTCCTGTGGAGAGCGCCTCCTCTTGAGATGCGCCAGGAACGCCAGGAATTCTTTCCTGTCTACGCAGGGAAAGGATCCCTCCTCTCGAGCTAGGAGGCGGAAACGGGGCTCCTCTGGATGTGGGCGGGTCTCTGGTGCTTCCTCTCGTGTGGAGACGGGTATGTCGGTGAACTTCTTGAGTTGCAGCAAGGGTGTGATGGACCCTTTGGAAGTTCCAGAGGTTAGGTGTGATTAGACTCGAGACGCCTCAGCGGAAATGGGCCTCATCTCGCCTGCAGGGGAGAACCTCCTGGATTTTCTCGAGTTTCAGCAGGTGCTCTCCAGTTACGACCGGGACTTATGTAACCCGCTCTGGTCCACTCAGGAAATGCCAGTCGACTTGCGAGTTGCTAAGGGGCCTCTCGGGATTCCTCTCCGGTCGATGACGGGGCCTAAGACCTTGTTTGGAGTCGGTGCCCGAACCTGAGGTTTCCTCTCCAGTGCTAACATGGATCTTGGGGTACTACTGGAGTCTCCACAGGGGAGTCATCTTCGTCTCCAATGGGGGCATGCGCGTGCGCTTTTCTCCCGAGCATTAGGAGCAGAGTCAATTTTCCCGTTGGGTTGATCAAGGGGTTTCTTGTTTTCCCTCGAGGCTTTCCCACGAGGCTTTCCCACAGGGCTGTCCCACGTGCCACCATCGTGTGTGTCGGTCCTCCGCGTGAACGTCGAGGCAGTGCAGGGTAAACAAGTTCCTCTGGAAAGGACTGAGACATCATCTGGGGGACTCTTGGAATGGTGGAACGACCCTGGAGTTCCTCTCACCTTTCTTGTGGAGCGTGCCTCCTCTTGAGATGCGACAGGTACGACAGGAATTCTTTCCCGGCCAATCAGGGAAAGGATCCCTCACATTGAGCTAGGAGGGGGAATTGGGGCTCCTCTGGATGTGGGTGGTACCCTGGTGATTCCTATGTAGTGGCGACGGGTCTCTCGTGGAACTTCTTGAGTTGCAGCTATGGTGTGAAGGACCCTTTGGAAGTTCCAGAGGTTAGGTGTGATTAGCCTCGAGACGTCTCAGTGGAAATGGGCTTCATCTCGCCTGAAGGGGAGAATCTCCTTCATTTTCTCGAGTTGTGGCAGGTGCTCTCGACTTACGACGGGGACCTCAGGGACCCGTTCTGTTGGCCTTAGGAAAGACCAGTTCCCATGTGAGTTGCTAGAGGGCCTCTCGGGATTCCTCACCGGTAGATGCCGGGCCCAAGACCTTGTGTGGAGTGGGGGCCAGAACCTGAGTATTCCTCTCCAGTGCTGACATGTTTTTGGGATACTTCTGAAGTCTCCCAAGGGGAATCAGTCCTCGTCTCGAGTGGGGGCATGCGCATGCCCCTTCCTCCCGAGCTGTAGCAGCAGTGTCATGCTTCCCGTCGCGTGGATCAATGGATCTGTGGCTTTTCCTCTAGGCTTTTCCTAGAGGCTTTCCCACGAGGCTTTCCCACAGGGCTGTCCCCGTGCCACCGTGGTGTGAGGCGATCCTCGGCATGAAAGTTTAGGCACTCTGTAAAAACAAGATCCTCTGGAATGGACTGAGACATCTGGGGACGCTTGAAATGGTGGCACGACCATGGAGTTCCTCTCGCCTTTCCTGTGGAGAGCGCCTCCTCTTGAGATGCGACGAGAACGCCGGGAATTCTTTCCCGACCTCGAAGGGAAAGGATCCCTCCTCTCGAGCTATTGAGGCGGAAACGGGGCTCCTCTGGATGTGGGCGGAACTATCGTGCTTCCTCTTAAGTGCAGACGGGTATGTCGGGGAACTTCTTGATTTGCCAGCAAGGGTGTGAAGGACCCTTTGGAAGTTCCAGAGTTTAAGTGTGCTTAGCCTTGAGATGTCGTCAGCGGAAATAGGCTTCATTTTGCCTGGAGGGGAGAACATCCTTGATTTTCTCCAGTTGCGGCAGGTGCTCTCGACTTACAATGGGGGACCGCAGGGACCCGCTCTGGTGGCCTCAGGAAAGGCCAGTCAAGATCCAAGACAGCATTGGAGAGGGAGAGACATCACGAGAGGCTCCCGAGCAACTCGCATGGGGACTGGCCTTTCCTGAGGCCACCAAAGCGGGTCCCTGAGGTCCCCCGTCGTAAGTCGAGAGCACCTGGCCGCAACTCGAGAAAATCCAGGAGGTTCTCCCCTCCAGGCGAGATGAGACCCCATTTGCGCTGAGGCATCTCGAGGCTAATCACACCTAACCTCTGGAACTTCCAAAGGGCCCTTCACACCATTGCTGCAACTCAGAAGTTCCCCGACATACCCGTTTCCCACTCGAAAGGAAGCACGAGAGTCCGCCCACAACCAGAAGAGCCCCGTTTCACGCCTCATAGCTCGAGAGGAGGGATCCTTTCCCTGCGTGGTCGGGAAAGAATTCCGGAGTTCCCTTCGCATCTCAAGAAGAGGCCGCTCTCCACAGGAAAGGCGAGAGGAACTCCAGGGTCGTGCCACCATTCCCTGAGTCCCCCAGATGTCTCAGTCCATTCCAGGGAAACCTGTTTTCCCTGCACTGCCTTGACTTTCAAGCCGATGATCGACCTACACCACGGTGGCACGAGGGACAGCCCTGTTGGAAAGCCTCGAGGTAAAGCCTCGTGGGAAAGCCTCGAGGGAAAGACACAGATCCCTTGATCCTCGCAAAGGGAATCGTGACACTGCGGCTACAGCTCGGGAGGAAAGCCACGTGCATGCCCCCACTCGAGACGAGGACTGACTCCCCTGGGGAGACTCCAGAAGTCCCCAAGACCCATGTCATACGGGAGAGGAATCCTCAGGTTCCGGCACCAAATCCACACAAGGTCTTAGTCCACGGCATCGACAGGAGAGGAATCCCGAGAGGCCCCCGAGCAACTCGCATGTGGACTGGCCTTTTCTGAGGCCACCAGAGCGGGTCCCTGAGGTCCCCGTCGTAAGTCCAGAGCACCTGCCGCCACTCGAGAAAAACCAGGAGGTTCTCCCCTCCATTCTAGATGAGGCCCATTTCCGGTGAGGGGTCTCGAGGCTAATCACACCTAACTTCTGGAACTTCCAAAGGGTCCTTCACACCCTTGCTGCAACTCAAGAAGTTCCGAGACATACCCGTCTCCACTCGAGAGAAAGCACGATTGTCCCGCCCACATCCAGAGGAGCCCCGTTTCCGCCTCCTAGCTCGAGAGGAGGGATCCTTTCCCTGCGTGGTCGGGAAAGAATTTCCAGCGTTCCCGTCGCATCTCAAGAGGAGCCGCTCACCACAGGAAAGGCGAGAGGAACTCCAGGGTGGTGCCACCATTCCCAGAGTCCCCCAGATTTCTCAGTCCATTCCAGGGAAACCTGTTTCCCTGCACTGCCTCGACTTTCAATCCGAGGAACGACTCACACCACGGTGGCACGTGGGACAGCCCTGTGGGAATTCCTCATGAAAAAGCATCGTGGGAAAGCCTCCAGATAAAGCCACAGATCCCTGGATCCTCGCGAAGGGAAGCGTGACACTGCTGCTACAGCTCTGGAGGAAAGTGCACATACATGCCCCCAATAGAGATGAGGACTGACTCACCTGGGAGACTCCAGAAGTACCCCAAGAATCATGTAAGCACTGGAGAGTTATTCTCAGGTTCCGGCACCGACTCCACACAAGGTATAAGGCGCCAGCATCGACGGGAGAGGAATTCCGAGATGCCCCAAAACAACTCGCATGGGGACTGGCCTTTCCTGAGGAAACCAGAGCGGGTCCCTGAGGTCCCCATCGTAAGTCGAGAGCACCTGCCGCAACTCGAAAAATCCAGGAGGTTCTCCCCTCCAGGCGAGATGAGGCCCATTTCCGCTGAGGCGTCTCGAGGCTAATCACACCTAACCTCTGGAACTTCCAAAGGGTCCTTCACCCTTGCTGCAACTCAAGAAGTTCCCCGACATACCCGTCTCCACTCGAGAGGAAGCATGAGAGTCCCGCCCACATCCAGAGGAGCCCGTTTCCGCTTCTAGCTCGAAATGAGGGGTCCTTTCCCTGCGTGGTCGGGAAAGATTTCCCGGCGTTCCCGTCGCATCTCAAGAGGAGGCGCTCTCCACAGGAAAGGCGAGAGGGACTCCAGGGTCGTGCCACCATTCCCAGAGTCCCCAGATTTCTCAGTCCATTCCAGGGAAACCTGTTTTCCCTGCACTGCCTCGACTTTCAAGCCGACGATCGACCTACACCACGGTGGCACGAGGGACAGCCCTGTTGGAAAAGCCTCGAGGTAAAGCCTCGAGGGAAAGCCTCGAGGGAAAGCCACAGATCCCTTGATCCACGCAAAGGGAAGCGTGACACTGCGGCTACAGCTCGGGAGGAAAGCCACATGCATGCCCCCACTCGAGACGAGGACTGACTCCCCTGGGGAGACTCCAGAAGTCCCCCAAGACCCATGTCAGCACTGCAGAGGAATTCTCAGGTTCCGGCACCGACTCCACACAAGGTCTTAGGCCCGCATCGAGGGAGAGGAATCCCGAGAGGCCCGAGCAACTCGCATG
>NW_017194733.1:0-9206 GCF_001704415.2 Capra hircus
TGCTGGAGGAGCCCTGCGCGCCGCCTGATAGGCGAGAGCACAGCCAGCAGTGTAGCGAGCCTCCTCGGGAGAAGAGGAGGCAGCCGAGCCCAGTCAAGAGGAAAGCCCTGCTTGCACGGAGCTAAGTGGGCCTCCAGTACGGCAGAGCTCTAGCTCTGCTCAGAGCCCGATCTGGCAGAGTTTTCTGGCGCGAGGCTGCTCGGCCGGGGGCTCGCCTTGCCCAGACTTGCCTTGCTTTTTAGGCTCCCTCCCCAGGAAGGAGCTGTCTGAGCGAGCCTGGGAGACGCCACTGGTGCCTTCCTTGCCTCAGCTCCAATCCTGCCTTGCCTTTGCACATAGGTGCCAGCGTCGTTGGGGAGGGCTTAGGGGGTGGTGGGTTGCACACTGCCAAGGGCTTTCAGCAGTGAGAGCTCTGTCAGAGGGAAGGGAAGGGCAACTGCAGGGCTCCTCCAGCGGTTTCTTAGGCCGCCTAGAATCAGCGCCGCACCGAGAGCACCAGGCTCCCAGGGCCCCTGGCTGGGGTTTTCAGCCCCGCACACACGGAGGCTGATTCCTTGGGTGCCCAGAAAGTGTATGACAGACGTAGGTTCCCTAGCACTCTCCTCCCCAGCAGAGACATGTGCAGGTGGTTGGGGCCTGATCCTGCGTGTCTGGGGTTCCTGCCCACAGCCCCAACTCAGGGGAAGCAGCCCCTGAGGCAAGACCTGCTGGAGGAGCCCTGCGCCCCCGCCTGATAGGCGAGTGCACAGCCAGCAGGGAAGCGAGCCTCCTCGGGGGAAGAGGAGGCAGCCCAGCCCCGTCAAGTTGAAGCCCCTGCTTGCACGGAGCTAAGTGCGCCTCCAGTACGGCAGAGCTCTAGCTCTGCTCAGAGCCCCGATCTGGCAGAGTTCCTGGCGCGAGGCTGCTCTGCCGGGGGCTAGCCTTGCCCAGACTTGCCTTGCTTTTAGGCTGCCTCTCCAGGAAGGAGCAGGCAGCAGGAGCCTGGGAGTCGCCACTGGCGCCTTTCTTGCCTCAGCTCCAATCCTGCCTTGCCTTTGCACTTAGGTCCCAGTCCTCCTTAAGGAGAGCTTAGGGCTGGTGGTTGCACACTGCCAAGGGCTCCAGCAGTGAGAATTCTGTCAGAGGGAAGGGAAGGGCAACTGCAGGGCTCCTCCAGCGGTTGCTTGGCCGCCCAGATTCAGCGCCACACGGAGAGCACCAGGCTCCCAGGCCCCTGGCTGGGGTTTTCAGCCCCGCACACACGGAGGCTGATTCCTTGGGTGCCCAGAAAGTGTATGACAGACGTAGGTTCCCTAGCACTCTCCTCCCCAGCAGAGACATGTGCAGGTGTTTGGGGCCTGATCCTGCGTGTCTGGGTTCCTGCCCACAGCCCCAACTCAGGGGAAGCAGCCCCTGAGGCAAGACCTGCTGGAGGAGCCCTGCGCCCCCGCCTGATAGGCGAGTGCACAGCCAGCAGGGAAGCGAGCCTCCTCGGGGGAAGAGGAGGCAGCAAGTCCCCGTCAAGCTGAAATCCCTGCTTACACGAAGCTAAGTGCGACTCCAGTACGGCAGATCTCTAGCTCTGTTCAGAGGCCCGATCTGGCAGAGTTCCTGGCACCAAGATGCTCTGCCATAGGCGAGCCTTGCGCAGACTTGCCTTGCTTTAAGGCTCCCTCCCCAGGAAGGAGCAGGCTGTGTGAGGCTCGGAAACGCCACTGGCGCCTTCCTGGCTTCAGCTCTACCCCTGCCTTGCCTTTGCACTTAGGTCCCAAGCGTCCTTGAGGAGGGCTTAGGGGCTGGTGGGTTGCACACTGCCAAGGGCTCCAGCAGTGAAAGCTCTGTCAGAGGGAAGCGAAGGGCAACAGCAGGGCTCCTTCAGCGGTTCCTTGGCCGCCCAGACAAAGCTCCGCACGGAGAGCACCAGGTTCCAAGGGCCCCTGGCTGGGTTTTGCATCCCCACACTCCCAGAGGCTGACTCCGTGGTGCCTAGAAAGTGTGTGAGAGACGTAGGTTCCCTAGCACTCTCCTCCCCAGCAGAGACATGTGCAGGTGGTTGGGGCCTTATCCTGCGTGTCTGGGTTCCCGCCCACAGCCTCAACTCAGGGGAAGCAGCCCCTGAGGCAAGACCTGCTGGAGGAGCCCTGCGCGCCCGCCTGATAGGCGAGAGCACAGCCAGCAGTGTAGCGAGCCTCCTCGGGAGAAGAGGAGGCAGCCGAGCCCAGTCAAGAGGAAAGCCCTGCTTGCACGGAGCTAAGTGGGCCTCCAGTACGGCAGAGCTCTAGCTCTGCTCAGAGCCCCGATCTGGCAGAGTTTCTGGCGCGAGGCTGCTCGGCCGGGGGCTCGCCTTGCCCAGACTTGCCTTGCTTTTAGGCTCCCTCCCCAGGAAGGAGCTGTCTGAGCGAGCCTGGGAGACGCCACTGGTGCCTTCCTTGCCTCAGCTCCAATCCTGCCTTGCCTTTGCACATAGGTGCCAGGCGTGGTTGGGGAGGCTTAGGGGTGGTGGGTTGCACACTGCCAAGGGCTTCAGCAGTGAGAGCTCTGTCAGAGGGAAGGGAAGGGCAACTGCAGGGCTCCTCCAGCGGTTTCTAGGCCGCCTAGAATCAGCGCCGCACGAGAGCACCAGGCTCCCAGGGCCCCTGGCTGGGGTTTTCAGCCCCGCACACACGGAGGCTGATTCCTTGGGTGCCCAGAAAGTGTATGACAGACGTAGGTTCCCTAGCACTCTCCTCCCCAGCAGAGACATGTGCAGGTGGTTGGGGCCTGATCCTGCGTGTCTGGGTTCCTGCCCACAGCCCCAACTCAGGGGAAGCAGCCCCTGAGGCAAGACCTGCTGGAGGAGCCCTGCGCCCCGCCTGATAGGCGAGTGCACAGCCAGCAGGGAAGCGAGCCTCCTCGGGGGAAGAGGAGGCAGCCCAGCCCCCGTCAAGTTGAAAGCCCTGCTTGCACGGAGCTAAGTGCGCCTCCAGTACGGCAGAGCTCTAGCTCTGCTCAGAGCCCCGATCTGGCAGAGTTCCTGGCGCGAGGCTGCTCTGCCGGGGCTAGCCTTGCCCAGACTTGCCTTGCTTTTAGGCTGCCTCTCCAGGAAGGAGCAGGCAGCAGGAGCCTGGGAGTCGCCACTGGCGCCTTTCTTGCCTCAGCTCCAATCCTGCCTTGCCTTTGCACTTAGGTCCCAGTCCTCCTTAAGGAGAGCTTAGGGGCTGGTGGGTTGCACACTGCCAAGGGCTCCAGCAGTGAGAATTCTGTCAGAGGGAAGGGAAGGGCAACTGCAGGGCTCCTCCAGCGGTTGCTTGGCCGCCCAGATCAGCGCCACACGGAGAGCACCAGGCTCCCAGGGCCCCTGGCTGGGGTTTTCAGCCCCGCACACACGGAGGCTGATTCCTTGGGTGCCCAGAAAGTGTATGACAGACGTAGGTTCCCTAGCACTCTCCTCCCCAGCAGAGACATGTGCAGGTGTTTGGGGCCTGATCCTGCGTGTCTGGGTTCCTGCCCACAGCCCCAACTCAGGGGAAGCAGCCCCTGAGGCAAGACCTGCTGGAGGAGCCCTGCGCCCCCGCCTGATAGGCGAGTGCACAGCCAGCAGGGAAGCGAGCCTCCTCGGGGGGAAGAGGAGGCAGCAAGTCCCCGTCAAGCTGAAATCCCTGCTTACACGAAGCTAAGTGCGACTCCAGTACGGCAGATCTCTAGCTCTGTTCAGAGGCCCGATCTGGCAGAGTTCCTGGCACCAAGATGCTCTGCCATAGGCGAGCCTTGCGCAGACTTGCCTTGCTTTAAGGCTCCCTCCCCAGGAAGGAGCAGGCTGTGTGAGGCTCGGAAACGCCACTGGCGCCTTCCTGGCTTCAGCTCTACCCCTGCCTTGCCTTTGCACTTAGGTCCCAAGCGTCCTTGAGGAGGGCTTAGGGGCTGGTGGGTTGCACACTGCCAAGGGCTCCAGCAGTGAAAGCTCTGTCAGAGGGAAGCGAAGGGCAACAGCAGGGCTCCTTCAGCGGTTCCTTGGCCGCCCAGACAAAGCTCCGCACGGAGAGCACCAGGTTCCAAGGGCCCCTGGCTGGGTTTTGCATCCCCACACTCCCAGAGGCTGACTCCGTGGGTGCCTAGAAAGTGTGTGAGAGACGTAGGTTCCCTAGCACTCTCCTCCCCAGCAGAGACATGTGCAGGTGGTTGGGGCCTTATCCTGCGTGTCTGGGTTCCCGCCCACAGCCTCAACTCAGGGGAAGCAGCCCCTGAGGCAAGACCTGCTGGAGGAGCCCTGCGCGCCCGCCTGATAGGCGAGAGCACAGCCAGCAGTGTAGCGAGCCTCCTCGGGAGAAGAGGAGGCAGCCGAGCCCAGTCAAGAGGAAAGCCCTGCTTGCACGGAGCTAAGTGGGCCTCCAGTACGGCAGAGCTCTAGCTCTGCTCAGAGCCCCGATCTGGCAGAGTTTCTGGCGCGAGGCTGCTCGGCCGGGGGCTCGCCTTGCCCAGACTTGCCTTGCTTTTAGGCTCCCTCCCCAGGAAGGAGCTGTCTGAGCGAGCCTGGGAGACGCCACTGGTGCCTTCCTTGCCTCAGCTCCAATCCTGCCTTGCCTTTGCACATAGGTGCCAGGCGTGTTGGGGAGGGCTTAGGGTGGTGGGTTGCACACTGCCAAGGGCTTCAGCAGTGAGAGCTCTGTCAGAGGGAAGGGAAGGGCAACTGCAGGGCTCCTCCAGCGGTTTCTAGGCCGCCTAGAATCAGCGCCGCACCGAGAGCACCAGGCTCCCAGGGCCCCTGGCTGGGGTTTTCAGCCCCGCACACACGGAGGCTGATTCCTTGGGTGCCCAGAAAGTGTATGACAGACGTAGGTTCCCTAGCACTCTCCTCCCCAGCAGAGACATGTGCAGGTGGTTGGGGCCTGATCCTGCGTGTCTGGGTTCCTGCCACAGCCCCAACTCAGGGGAAGCAGCCCCTGAGGCAAGACCTGCTGGAGGAGCCCTGCGCCCCCGCCTGATAGGCGAGTGCACAGCCAGCAGGAAGCGAGCCTCCTCGGGGGGAAGAGGAGGCAGCCAGCCCCGTCAAGTTGAAAGCCCTGCTTGCACGGAGCTAAGTGCGCCTCCAGTACGGCAGAGCTCTAGCTCTGCTCAGAGCCCCGATCTGGCAGAGTTCCTGGCGCGAGGCTGCTCTGCCGGGGGCTAGCCTTGCCCAGACTTGCCTTGCTTTTAGGCTGCCTCTCCAGGAAGGAGCAGGCAGCAGGAGCCTGGGAGTCGCCACTGGCGCCTTTCTTGCCTCAGCTCCAATCCTGCCTTGCCTTTGCACTTAGGTCCCAGTCCTCCTTAAGGAGAGCTTAGGGGCTGGTGGGTTGCACACTGCCAAGGGCTCCAGCAGTGAGAATTCTGTCAGAGGGAAGGGAAGGGCAACTGCAGGGCTCCTCCAGCGGTTGCTTGGCCGCCCAGATTCAGCGCCACACGGAGAGCACCAGGCTCCCAGGCCCCTGGCTGGGGTTTTCAGCCCCGCACACACGGAGGCTGATTCCTTGGGTGCCCAGAAAGTGTATGACAGACGTAGGTTCCCTAGCACTCTCCTCCCCAGCAGAGACATGTGCAGGTGTTTGGGGCCTGATCCTGCGTGTCTGGGTTCCTGCCCACAGCCCCAACTCAGGGGAAGCAGCCCCTGAGGCAAGACCTGCTGGAGGAGCCCTGCGCCCCCGCCTGATAGGCGAGTGCACAGCCAGCAGGGAAGCGAGCCTCCTCGGGGAAGAGGAGGCAGCAAGTCCCCGTCAAGCTGAAATCCCTGCTTACACGAAGCTAAGTGCGACTCCAGTACGGCAGATCTCTAGCTCTGTTCAGAGGCCCGATCTGGCAGAGTTCCTGGCACCAAGATGCTCTGCCATAGGCGAGCCTTGCGCAGACTTGCCTTGCTTTAAGGCTCCCTCCCCAGGAAGGAGCAGGCTGTGTGAGGCTCGGAAACGCCACTGGCGCCTTCCTGGCTTCAGCTCTACCCCTGCCTTGCCTTTGCACTTAGGTCCCAAGCGTCCTTGAGGAGGGCTTAGGGGCTGGTGGGTTGCACACTGCCAAGGGCTCCAGCAGTGAAAGCTCTGTCAGAGGGAAGCGAAGGGCAACAGCAGGGCTCCTTCAGCGGTTCCTTGGCCGCCCAGACAAAGCTCCGCACGGAGAGCACCAGGTTCCAAGGGCCCCTGGCTGGGTTTTGCATCCCCACACTCCCAGAGGCTGACTCCGTGGGTGCCTAGAAAGTGTGTGAGAGACGTAGGTTCCCTAGCACTCTCCTCCCCAGCAGAGACATGTGCAGGTGGTTGGGGCCTTATCCTGCGTGTCTGGGTTCCCGCCCACAGCCCCAACTCAGGGGAAGCAGCCCCTGAGGCAAGACCTGCTGGAGGAGCCCTGCGCGCCCGCCTGATAGGCGAGAGCACAGCCAGCAGTGTAGCGAGCCTCCTCGGGAGAAGAGGAGGCAGCCGAGCCCAGTCAAGAGGAAAGCCCTGCTTGCACGGAGCTAAGTGGGCCTCCAGTACGGCAGAGCTCTAGCTCTGCTCAGAGCCCCGATCTGGCAGAGTTTCTGGCGCGAGGCTGCTCGGCCGGGGGCTCGCCTTGCCCAGACTTGCCTTGCTTTTAGGCTCCCTCCCCAGGAAGGAGCTGTCTGAGCGAGCCTGGGAGACGCCACTGGTGCCTTCCTTGCCTCAGCTCCAATCCTGCCTTGCCTTTGCACATAGGTGCCAGGCGTGGTTTGGGAGGGCTTAGGGGTGGTGGGTTGCACACTGCCAAGGGCTTCAGCAGTGAGAGCTCTGTCAGAGGGAAGGGAAGGGCAACTGCAGGGCTCCTCCAGCGGTTTCTAGGCCGCCTAGAATCAGCGCCGCACCGAGAGCACCAGGCTCCCAGGGCCCCTGGCTGGGGTTTTCAGCCCCGCACACACGGAGGCTGATTCCTTGGGTGCCCAGAAAGTGTATGACAGACGTAGGTTCCCTAGCACTCTCCTCCCCAGCAGAGACATGTGCAGGTGGTTGGGGCCTGATCCTGCGTGTCTGGGTTCCTGCCCACAGCCCCAACTCAGGGGAAGCAGCCCCTGAGGCAAGACCTGCTGGAGGAGCCCTGCGCCCCGCCTGATAGGCGAGTGCACAGCCAGCAGGGAAGCGAGCCTCCTCGGGGGAAGAGGAGGCAGCCCAGCCCCGTCAAGTTGAAAGCCCTGCTTGCACGGAGCTAAGTGCGCCTCCAGTACGGCAGAGCTCTAGCTCTGCTCAGAGCCCCGATCTGGCAGAGTTCCTGGCGCGAGGCTGCTCTGCCGGGGGCTAGCCTTGCCCAGACTTGCCTTGCTTTTAGGCTGCCTCTCCAGGAAGGAGCAGGCAGCAGGAGCCTGGGAGTCGCCACTGGCGCCTTTCTTGCCTCAGCTCCAATCCTGCCTTGCCTTTGCACTTAGGTCCCAGTCCTCCTTAAGGAGAGCTTAGGGGCTGGTGGGTTGCACACTGCCAAGGGCTCCAGCAGTGAGAATTCTGTCAGAGGGAAGGGAAGGGCAACTGCAGGGCTCCTCCAGCGGTTGCTTGGCCGCCCAGATTCAGCGCCACACGGAGAGCACCAGGCTCCCAGGCCCCTGGCTGGGGTTTTCAGCCCCGCACACACGGAGGCTGATTCCTTGGGTGCCCAGAAAGTGTATGACAGACGTAGGTTCCCTAGCACTCTCCTCCCCAGCAGAGACATGTGCAGGTGTTTGGGGCCTGATCCTGCGTGTCTGGGTTCCTGCCCACAGCCCCAACTCAGGGGAAGCAGCCCCTGAGGCAAGACCTGCTGGAGGAGCCCTGCCGCCCCGCCTGATAGGCGAGTGCACAGCCAGCAGGGAAGCGAGCCTCCTCGGGGGAAGAGGAGGCAGCAAGTCCCCGTCAAGCTGAAATCCCTGCTTACACGAAGCTAAGTGCGACTCCAGTACGGCAGATCTCTAGCTCTGTTCAGAGGCCCGATCTGGCAGAGTTCCTGGCACCAAGATGCTCTGCCATAGGCGAGCCTTGCGCAGACTTGCCTTGCTTTAAGGCTCCCTCCCCAGGAAGGAGCAGGCTGTGTGAGGCTCGGAAACGCCACTGGCGCCTTCCTGGCTTCAGCTCTACCCCTGCCTTGCCTTTGCACTTAGGTCCCAAGCGTCCTTGAGGAGGGCTTAGGGGCTGGTGGGTTGCACACTGCCAAGGGCTCCAGCAGTGAAAGCTCTGTCAGAGGGAAGCGAAAGGCAACAGCAGGGCTCCTTCAGCGGTTCCTTGGCCGCCCAGACAAAGCTCCGCACGGAGAGCACCAGGTTCCAAGGGCCCCTGGCTGGGTTTTGCATCCCCACACTCCCAGAGGCTGACTCCGTGGGTGCCTAGAAAAGTGTGTGAGAGACGTAGGTTCCCTAGCACTCTCCTCCCCAGCAGAGACATGTGCAGGTGGTTGGGGCCTTATCCTGCGTGTCTGGGTTCCCGCCCACAGCCTCAACTCAGGGGAAGCAGCCCCTGAGGCAAGACCTGCTGGAGGAGCCCTGCCGCCGCCTGATAGGCGAGAGCACAGCCAGCAGTGTAGCGAGCCTCCTCGGAGAAGAGGAGGCAGCCGAGCCCAGTCAAGAGGAAAGCCCTGCTTGCACGGAGCTAAGTGGGCCTCCAGTACGGCAGAGCTCTAGCTCTGCTCAGAGCCCCGATCTGGCAGAGTTTCTGGCGCGAGGCTGCTCGGCCGGGGCTCGCCTTGCCCAGACTTGCCTTGCTTTTAGGCTCCCTCCCCAGGAAGGAGCTGTCTGAGCGAGCCTGGGAGACGCCACTGGTGCCTTCCTTGCCTCAGCTCCAATCCTGCCTTGCCTTTGCACATAGGTGCCAGGCGTGGTTGGGGAGGGCTTAGGGGGTGGTGGGTTGCACACTGCCAAGGGCTTCAGCAGTGAGAGCTCTGTCAGAGGGAAGGGAAGGGCAACTGCAGGGCTCCTCCAGCGGTTTCTAGGCCGCCTAGAATCAGCGCCGCACCGAGAGCACCAGGCTCCCAGGGCCCCTGGCTGGGGTTTTCAGCCCCGCACACACGGAGGCTGATTCCTTGGGTGCCCAGAAAGTGTATGACAGACGTAGGTTCCCTAGCACTCTCCTCCCCAGCAGAGACATGTGCAGGTGGTTTGGGGCCTGATCCTGCGTGTCTGGGTTCCTGCCCACAGCCCCAACTCAGGGGAAGCAGCCCCTGAGGCAAGACCTGCTGGAGGAGCCCTGCGCCCCGCCTGATAGAGTGCGAGTGTGCACAGCCAGCAGGGAAGCGAGCCTCCTCGGGGGAAGAGGAGG
>NW_017194734.1:0-9206 GCF_001704415.2 Capra hircus
GCCCTGTGTGCGGCCGCATACATGAGCCGTAAGCTCCGAGTTACTTGCGTACCTCGCGCCGCTGTCCCTACCCATCCGGCGTCTCCGCCTCCGGGCCACCCTCTGGCCCTTCTCCGCCTGTCCCCCCCCCCCCTCTGCCGGCTTTTGTGCTCTGCTTTTCCCCTCTTCTGCCCTTTTCTGGCCCCGTCCCTTCCGGGCTTTCGTCTTCTGCCTTTGCCCGCGTGTTTCCCTCCCCCCCCCTCTGCTGGCTTTCTCGCCTGCCTGCTCGGCCTCGTCCGCTGCGCTGTGCTTGTTTGCGGCCTCCTGCCCGCCGGCGGCCCCGGCCGCTTCCCCCTCCTCGGCCTGTCGGGCTTCCGCGGCGTCCCCTCTTTCGCCTCGGCCTGCTTCCCGTTTCCTTTGTTGCGTCCCTGCTTGCTGCCCCTTTTCCTCTCCTTTCTTTTTCGCTCTCGTTGGTCTCTCGCCCCCCGTCGTCGCCCTGGTCTTCGCCCCCTTCGCTCTTTGCGTTCCGTCCCTTCTTTGTTCTCCCCCCTGCCCCTTTGTTCTCTCGCGCTGTCCCTTTCCTGCTTTCCGGCGCTGCCGCTTCCCGCCCCCCTTCCGGGGCCCCCCCTTCCCCTTCCTTCCGGCCGCGCGCCCCCCGTGTTCCCCGCCTCTTGGCCCGCCGCTCCTGTCCCTCCCCTGCGCCCTTTTGTCTCCCCCTGCTGTCTCCGCCCGCGTCTGGGCTTGCGCCCGCTCCCTCCTTTTGTGTTCTCCCTTGCTCTCCCTGTTTTCTCCCCGTCTCCCGGCCTTCTGCCCCTCCCGGCGGGGCCCGGGCCGGGGCCCGTTTCTCGGCCCCGCTTCTCGCCCTCGTCTCTCCGCCTGGTTTCTTGGGCCTCTGGCTCCCCCCCGTGTCTTTCTCTCTCTCTTCTTCTCTCCCTTTCCCTCTCTCTGCTCTTTCCTTTCCCTTCCGGCTGCCTCTCCCCCTGGGGCGCGGCGGCTCGCCCGGTCTCCTTCCTTGCCCCTGGCTGTTCCGCCCCGCCCGCCCGGGCGCTTCCGGCGCGGCCCCCTTCGCTCTTCCCGCGGGCGCCGGTGGCCCCCGTCGGCTGGTGCCCCTTCCTTGTCTGGCCTTTTCTTGGCCTTCCGCGTCCCCCCCGCTCTTCCGCCCTCTTCCTCCCCTTCCTCTTCTTCCTCCCCTCTCGTTTCCTCCTCTCCTCTTCCCTTCCTCCCTCCCCCGTCTTTCCCCGCCCCCGCCGTCCCCCCTTCGCCTTCCCTGGCTCCCCCGGGGCTGGCCCCCGGCCTCCGCCCTTGTGTGGCGTCGGTGCCGGCCCCTGCGGCTTCCTCTCCCGTGCTGCCCTGGCTCTTGGGGTCCTTCTGGCGTCTCCCCCGGGGCGTCCGTCCTTCGTCTCGCGTGGGGGCCTGCCCGTGCGCTTTCCTCCCGCGCTGTCGCCGCCGTGTCCCTGCTTCCCTTCGCGTGGCTCCCGGGCTCCTGTGGCTTTCCCCGCGGCTTTCCCCCGCGGCTTTCCCCCCGGGCTGTCCCCCGTGCCCCCGTGGTGTGCGTCGCTCCTCGGCTTGCCCGTCGCGGCCGTGCCGGGCCCCCCGGTTTCCCTGGCCTGGCCTGCGCCCTCTGGGGGCCTCTGGGCCTGGTGGCCCGCCCCTGGCGTTCCTCTCGCCTTTTCCTGTGGCGCGCGCCTCCTCTTGCGCTGCGCCGGCCCGCCGGGCCTTCTTTCCCGCCCCGCCGGGCCCGGCTCCCTCCTCTCGCGCTCGGCGGCGGCCCCGGGGCTCCTCTGGCTGTGGGCGGGCCTCTCGTGCTTCCTCTCGCGTGGCGCCGGGTCTGTCGGGGCCCTTCTTGCGTTGCCGCCCGGGTGTGCCGGCCCCTTTGGCCGTTCCCGCGGTTCGGTGTGCTTCGCCTCGCGCCGCCTCCGCGGCCCTGGGCCTCCTCTCGCCTGGCGGGGCGCCCCTCCTGGCTTTTCTCGCGTTGCGGCCGGTGCTCTCGCCTTCCGCCGGGGCCCTCCGGGCCCCGCTCTGGTGGCCTCCGGCCCGGCCCGTCCCCCTGCGCGTTGCTCGGGGCCTCTCGGGCTTCCTCTCCCGTCGCTGCCGGGGCCTCCGCCCTTGTGTGGCGTCGGTGCCGGCCCCTGCGGCTTCCTCTCCCGTGCTGCCCTGGCTCTTGGGTCCTTCTGGCGTCTCCCCGGGGCGTCCGTCCTCCGTCTCGCGTGGGGGCCTGCCCGTGCGCTTTCCTCCCGCGCTGTCG
This sequence comes from Capra hircus, assembly GCF_001704415.2. Taxonomy (NCBI): domain Eukaryota; kingdom Metazoa; phylum Chordata; class Mammalia; order Artiodactyla; family Bovidae; genus Capra; species Capra hircus. The sequence goes on from NW_017194734.1 coordinate 2,225, forward strand.
CCGCCGTGTCCCGCTTCCCTTCGCGTGGCTCCCGGGCTCTGTGGCTTTCCCTCGCGGCTTTCCCCCGCGGCTTTCCCCGCGGCTTTCCCCCGGGCTGTCCCCCGTGCCCCCGTGGTGTGCGTCGCTCCTCGGCTTGCCCGTCGCGGCCGTGCCGGGCCCCCGGTTTCCCTGGCCTGGCCTGCGCCCTCTGGGGGCCTCTGGGCCTGGTGGCCCGCCCCTGGCGTTCCTCTCGCCTTTCCTGTGGCGCGCGCCTCCTCTTGCGCTGCGCCGGGCCCGCCGGCCTTCTTTCCCGCCCCGCCGGGCCCGGCTCCCTCCTCTCGCGCTCGGCGGCGGCCCGGGGCTCCTCTGGCTGTGGGCGGGCCTCTCGTGCTTCCTCTCGCGTGGCGCCGGGTCTGTCGGGGCCCTTCTTGCGTTGCCGCCCGGGTGTGCCGGCCCCTTTGGCCGTTCCCGCGGTTCGGTGTGCTTCGCCTCGCGCCGCCTCCGCGGCCCTGGGCCTCCTCTCGCCTGGCGGGGCGCCCCTCCTGGCTTTTCTCGCGTTGCGGCCGGTGCTCTCGCCTTCCGCCGGGGCCCTCCGGGCCCCGCTCTGGTGGCCTCCGGCCCGGCCCGTCCCCCTGCGCGTTGCTCGGGGGCCTCTCGGCTTCCTCTCCCGTCGCTGCCGGGCCTCCGCCCTTGTGTGGCGTCGGTGCCGGCCCCTGCGGCTTCCTCTCCCGTGCTGCCCTGGCTCTTGGGGTCCTTCTGGCGTCTCCCCCGGGGCGTCCGTCCTCGTCTCGCGTGGGGGCCTGCCCGTGCGCTTTCCTCCCGCGCTGTCGCCGCCGTGTCCCGCTTCCCTTCGCGTGGCTCCCGGGCTCTGTGGCTTTCCCTCGCGGCTTTCCCCCGCGGCTTTCCCCCGCGGCTTTCCCCCCGGGCTGTCCCCGTGCCCCCGTGGTGTGCGTCGCTCCTCGGCTTGCCCGTCGCGGCCGTGCCGGGCCCCCGGTTTCCCTGGCCTGGCCTGCGCCCTCTGGGGCCTCTGGGCCTGGTGGCCCGCCCCTGGCGTTCCTCTCGCCTTTCCTGTGGCGCGCGCCTCCTCTTGCGCTGCGCCGGGCCCGCCGGGCCTTCTTTCCCGCCCCGCCGGGCCGGCTCCCTCCTCTCGCGCTCGGCGGCGGCCCCGGGGCTCCTCTGGCTGTGGGCGGGCCTCTCGTGCTTCCTCTCGCGTGGCGCCGGGTCTGTCGGGGCCCTTCTTGCGTTGCCGCCCGGGTGTGCCGGCCCCTTTGGCCGTTCCCGCGGTTCGGTGTGCTTCGCCTCGCGCCGCCTCCGCGGCCCTGGGCCTCCTCTCGCCTGGCGGGGCGCCCTCCTGGCTTTTCTCGCGTTGCGGCCGGTGCTCTCGCCTTCCGCCGGGGCCCTCCGGGCCCCGCTCTGGTGGCCTCCGGCCCGGCCCGTCCCCCTGCGCGTTGCTCGGGGCCTCTCGGGCTTCCTCTCCCGTCGCTGCCGGGGCCTCCGCCCTTGTGTGGCGTCGGTGCCGGCCCCTGCGGCTTCCTCTCCCGTGCTGCCCTGGCTCTTGGGGTCCTTCTGGCGTCTCCCCCGGGGCGTCCGTCCTCGTCTCGCGTGGGGGCCTGCCCGTGCGCTTTCCTCCCGCGCTGTCGCCGCCGTGTCCGCTTCCCTTCGCGTGGCTCCCGGGCTCTGTGGCTTTCCCTCGCGGCTTTCCCCCGCGGCTTTCCCCCGCGGCTTTCCCCCCGGGCTGTCCCCCGTGCCCCCGTGGTGTGCGTCGCTCCTCGGCTTGCCCGTCGCGGCCGTGCCGGGCCCCCGGTTTCCCTGGCCTGGCCTGCGCCCTCTGGGGGCCTCTGGGCCTGGTGGCCCGCCCCTGGCGTTCCTCTCGCCTTTCCTGTGGCGCGCGCCTCCTCTTGCGCTGCGCCGGGCCCGCCGGCCTTCTTTCCCGCCCCCGCCGGGCCCGGCTCCCTCCTCTCGCGCTCGGCGGCGGCCCCGGGGCTCCTCTGGCTGTGGGCGGGCCTCTCGTGCTTCCTCTCGCGTGGCGCCGGGTCTGTCGGGGCCCTTCTTGCGTTGCCGCCCGGGTGTGCCGGCCCCTTTGGCCGTTCCCGCGGTTCGGTGTGCTTCGCCTCGCGCCGCCTCCGCGGCCCTGGGCCTCCTCTCGCCTGGCGGGCGCCCCTCCTGGCTTTTCTCGCGTTGCGGCCGGTGCTCTCGCCTTCCGCCGGGGCCCTCCGGGCCCCGCTCTGGTGGCCTCCGGCCCGGCCCGTCCCCCTGCGCGTTGCTCGGGGCCTCTCGGGCTTCCTCTCCCGTCGCTGCCGGGGCCTCCGCCCTTGTGTGGCGTCGGTGCCGGCCCCTGCGGCTTCCTCTCCCGTGCTGCCCTGGCTCTTGGGGTCCTTCTGGCGTCTCCCCCGGGCGTCCGTCCTCGTCTCGCGTGGGGGCCTGCCCGTGCGCTTTCCTCCCGCGCTGTCGCCGCCGTGTCCCGCTTCCCTTCGCGTGGCTCCCGGGCTCTGTGGCTTTCCCTCGCGGCTTTCCCCCGCGGCTTTCCCCGCGGCTTTCCCCCGGGCTGTCCCCCGTGCCCCCGTGGTGTGCGTCGCTCCTCGGCTTGCCCGTCGCGGCCGTGCCGGGCCCCCGGTTTCCCTGGCCTGGCCTGCGCCCTCTGGGGGCCTCTGGGCCTGGTGGCCCGCCCCTGGCGTTCCTCTCGCCTTTCCTGTGGCGCGCGCCTCCTCTTGCGCTGCGCCGGGCCCGCCGGGCCTTCTTTCCCGCCCCCGCCGGGCCCGGCTCCCTCCTCTCGCGCTCGGCGGCGGCCCCGGGGCTCCTCTGGCTGTGGGCGGGCCTCTCGTGCTTCCTCTCGCGTGGCGCCGGGTCTGTCGGGGCCCTTCTTGCGTTGCCGCCCGGGTGTGCCGGCCCCTTTGGCCGTTCCCGCGGTTCGGTGTGCTTCGCCTCGCGCCGCCTCCGCGGCCCTGGGCCTCCTCTCGCCTGGCGGGGCGCCCCTCCTGGCTTTTCTCGCGTTGCGGCCGGTGCTCTCGCCTTCCGCCGGGGCCCTCCGGGCCCCGCTCTGGTGGCCTCCGGCCCGGCCCGTCCCCCTGCGCGTTGCTCGGGGGCCTCTCGGCTTCCTCTCCCGTCGCTGCCGGGCCTCCGCCCTTGTGTGGCGTCGGTGCCGCGCCCTGCGGCTTCCTCTCCCGTGCTGCCCTGGCTCTTGGGGTCCTTCTGGCGTCTCCCCCGGGGCGTCCGTCCTCGTCTCGCGTGGGGCCTGCCCGTGCGCTTTCCTCCCGCGCTGTCGCCGCCGTGTCCCGCTTCCCTTCGCGTGGCTCCCGGGCTCTGTGGCTTTCCCTCGCGGCTTTCCCCGCGGCTTTCCCCCGCGGCTTTCCCCCCGGGCTGTCCCCCGTGCCCCCGTGGTGTGCGTCGCTCCTCGCTTGCCCGTCGCGGCCGTGCCGGGCCCCGGTTTCCCTGGCCTGGCCTGCGCCCTCTGGGGGCCTCTGGGCCTGGTGGCCCGCCCTGGCGTTCCTCTCGCCTTTCCTGTGGCGCGCGCCTCCTCTTGCGCTGCGCCGGGCCCGCCGGGCTTCTTTCCCGCCCCGCCGGGCCGGCTCCCTCCTCTCGCGCTCGGCGGCGGCCCCGGGGCTCCTCTGGCTGTGGGCGGGCCTCTCGTGCTTCCTCTCGCGTGGCGCCGGGTCTGTCGGGGCCCTTCTTGCGTTGCCGCCCGGGTGTGCCGGCCCCTTTGGCCGTTCCCGCGGTTCGGTGTGCTTCGCCTCGCGCCGCCTCCGCGGCCCTGGGCCTCCTCTCGCCTGGCGGGGCGCCCTCCTGGCTTTTCTCGCGTTGCGGCCGGTGCTCTCGCCTTCCGCCGGGGCCCTCCGGGCCCCGCTCTGGTGGCCTCCGGCCCGGCCCGTCCCCCTGCGCGTTGCTCGGGGCCTCTCGGGCTTCCTCTCCCGTCGCTGCCGGGGCCTCCGCCTTGTGTGGCGTCGGTGCCGGCCCCTGCGGCTTCCTCTCCCGTGCTGCCCTGGCTCTTGGGGTCCTTCTGGCGTCTCCCCCGGGCGTCCGTCCTCGTCTCGCGTGGGGGCCTGCCCGTGCGCTTTCCTCCCGCGCTGTCGCCGCCGTGTCCCGCTTCCCTTCGCGTGCTCCCGGGCTCTGTGGCTTTCCCTCCGCGGCTTTCCCCGCGGCTTTCCCCGCGGCTTTCCCCCCGGGCTGTCCCCCGTGCCCCCGTGGTGTGCGTCGCTCCTCGGCTTGCCCGTCGCGGCCGTGCCGGGCCCCCGGTTTCCCTGGCCTGGCCTGCGCCCTCTGGGGGCCTCTGGCCTGGTGGCCCGCCCCTGGCGTTCCTCTCGCCTTTCCTGTGGCGCGCGCCTCCTCTTGCGCTGCGCCGGGCCGCCGGGCTTCTTTCCCGCCCCGCCGGGCCGGCTCCCTCCTCTCGCGCTCGGCGGCGGCCCCGGGGCTCCTCTGGCTGTGGGCGGGCCTCTCGTGCTTCCTCTCGCGTGGCGCCGGGTCTGTCGGGGCCCTTCTTGCGTTGCCGCCGGGTGTGCCGCCCTTTGGCCGTTCCCGCGGTTCGGTGTGCTTCGCCTCGCGCCGCCTCCGCGGCCCTGGGCCTCCTCTCGCCTGGCGGGGCGCCCCTCCTGGCTTTTCTCGCGTTGCGGCCGGTGCTCTCGCTTCCGCCGGGGCCCTCCGGGCCCCGCTCTGGTGGCCTCCGGCCGGCCCGTCCCCCTGCGCGTTGCTCGGGGCCTCTCGGGCTTCCTCTCCCGTCGCTGCGGGGCCTCCGCCCTTGTGTGGCGTCGGTGCCGGCCCCTGCGGCTTCCTCTCCCGTGCTGCCCTGGCTCTTGGGGTCCTTCTGGCGTCTCCCCCGGGGCGTCCGTCCTCGTCTCGCGTGGGGGCCTGCCCGTGCGCTTTCCTCCCGCGCTGTCGCCGCCGTGTCCTGCTTCCCTTCGCGTGGTCTCCCGGGCTCTGTGGCTTTCCCTCGCGGCTTTCCCCCGCGGCTTTCCCCCGCGGCTTTCCCCCCGGGCTGTCCCCCGTGCCCCCGTGGTGTGCGTCGCTCCTCGGCTTGCACGTCGCGGCCGTGCCGGGCCCCCGGTTTCCCTGGCCTGGCCTGCGCCTCTGGGGCCTCTGGGCCTGGTGGCCCGCCCCTGGCGTTCCTCTCGCCTTTCCTGTGGCGCGCGCCTCCTCTTGCGCTGCGACCGGGCCGCCGGGCCTTCTTTCCCGCCGCGCCGGGCCCGGCTCCCTCCTCTCGCGCTCGGCGGCGGCCCGGGGCTCCTCTGGCTGTGGCGGGCCTCTCGTGCTTCCTCTCGCGTGGCCGGGTCTGTCGGGCCCTTCTTGCGTTGCCGCCGGGTGTGCCGGCCCCTTTGGCCGTTCCGCGGTTCGGTGTGCTTCGCCTCGCGCCGCCTCCGCGGCCCTGGGCCTCCTCTCGCCTGGCGGGGCGCCCTCCTGGCTTTTCTCGCGTTGTGGCCGGTGCTCTCGCCTTCCGCCGGGGCCTCCGGGCCCGCTCTGGTGGCCTCCGGCCCGGCCCGTCCCCCTGCGCGTTGCTCGGGGCCTCTCGGCTTCCTCTCCCGTCGCTGCCGGGCCTCCGCCCTTGTGTGGCGTCGGTGCCGGCCCCTGCGGCTTCCTCTCCCGTGCTGCCCTGGCTCTTGGGTCCTTCTGGCGTCTCCCCGGGGCGTCCGTCCTCGTCTCGCGTGGGGCCTGCCCGTGCGCTTTCCTCCCGCGCTGTCGCCGCCGTGTCCGCTTCCCTTCGCGTGGCTCCGGGCTCTGTGGCTTTCCGCGCTTCCCGCGGCTTTCCCCCGCGGCTTTCCCCCGCTTTCCCCCGGCTGTCCCCGTGCCCCGTGGTGTGCGTCGCTCCTCGGCTTGCCGTCGCGGCCGTGCGGGCACCCGGTTTCCCTGGCCTGGACTGCGCCTCTGGGGCCTCTGGGCATGGTGGCCCGCCCTGGCGTTCCTCTCGCCTTTCCTGTGGCGCGCGCCTCCTCTTGCGCTGCGACGGCCGCCGGCTTCTTTCCCGACCCGCCGGCCCGGCTCCTCCTCTCGCGCTCGCGGCGGCCCGGGCTCCTCTGGCTGTGGGCGGGCCTCTCGTGCTTCCTCTCGCGTGGCGCCGGGTCTGTCGGGGCCCTTCTTGCGTTGCCGCCCGGGTGTGCCGGCCCTTTGGCCGTTCCCGCGGTTCGGTGTGTTCGCCTCGCGCCGCCTCCGCGGCCTGGGCCTCCTCTCGCCTGGCGGGGCACCTCCTGGCTTTTCTCGCGTTGCGGCGGTGCTCTCGCCTTCCGCCGGGGCCCTCCGGGCCCCGCTCTGGTGGCCTCAGGCCCGGCCCGTCCCCTGCGCGTTGCTCGGGGGCCTCTCGGCTTCCTCTCCCGTCGCTGCCGGGGCCTCCGCCCTTGTGGGTCGGTGCCGGCCCTGCGGATTCCTCTCCCGTGCTGCCCTGGCTCTTGGGGTCCTTCTGGCGTCTCCCCGGGCGTCCGTCCTCGTCTCGCGTGGGGGCTGCCCGTGCGCTTTCCTCCCGAGCTGGCCGCGTGTCCCGCTTCCCTTCGTGGTCAGGTCTGTGCTTTCCCGGGCTTCCCGGGCTTTCCCCGCGGCTTTCCCCGAGCTTCCCGTGCCCCGTGGTGTGCGTCGCTCCTCGCTTGACCGTCGCGGCAGTGCCGGGCCCCGGTTTCCCTGCTGGCCTGCGCCCTCTGGGGGCTCTGGCCTGGTGGCCGACCTGGCGTTCCTCTCGCCTTTCCTGTGGCGCGCGCCTCCTCTTGCGCGCCGGCCGCCGGGCCTTCCTTTTTCCCGCCCCCGCCGGGCCCGGCTCCCTCCTCGGCTCTCGGCGGCCCCGGGGCTCCTCTGCTGTGGGCGGGCCTCTCGTGCTTCCTCTCGCGTGGTCCGGGTCTGTCGGGGCCCTTCTTGCGTTGCCCCCGGGTGTGCCGGCCCCTTTGGCCGTTCCCGCGTTTCGGTGTGCTTCGCCTCGCGCCGCCTCCGCGGCCCTGGCCTCCTCTCGCCCTGGCGGGGCGCCCCTCCTGGCTTTTCTCGCGTTGCGGCCGGTGCTCTCGCCTTCGCCGTTGTCCTCCGGGCCCCGCTCTGGCGG